>NC_051155.1:70643025-70719760 GCF_013339745.2 Dermacentor silvarum
CAGGGAAAGATGGATACGACCTGATCTCTTTAAAATCATAGGCAGCGGTACAAGCTAAATTTTTGAAAAAGATAATGAGAGGGGGGGGGGGGGTATACAAAAATGCTAGATAAAGACATGTGTAGTATACCTGATTAAATCAAGCAGGCTAGGTGACTATTTGTCGCCACCCCGTTTCAAAGGGGATGCCATAAATCATCATCATCATCATCATCATCATCATCATCATCATAGTCCCAGAGCAGACGACGCGACTACGCTGTTGCGCGCGTGCTTGTGGAGAGAAACTTGCGCTCGTATTAAGGATGGAGCTGTGAAATAAATGCGCAGGTTGCACTGGTGTTTGTTCATGATGTACAGGGGTGATGGGAAGAAACGCAAACAGTGCGGCGCGATGTTTTCATCCTGCTGCAACCTGCATGGTGGGAATAATAAGATGCGAGAGTAGTTTTATTCTAGTGGCTTCTAGTTGTCATGCAGGCTACAACCACTCGAAAAGAAATGCAAATATCAGAGAATGTAGGTGCCGCACTGTTCGCGTTTCTTTCCATCCCCACAGTACATTGAAAGCAAGCAACACGAGACATATTGTGAAAACTGGACCTTTCGCTTAGGCCCCCAGCTGCGAGATCAAGCTCACAGTTTCAGGGTCTTTCGTGACAGTGGCTTTATTGCGAACACTTTGGCGACGTCTTGTCTGTCGCTTTCAGAGCGAAATTGGTGAATATTGGGCGAAAGAACTTCGTAAGCAACAATTTGAGCAAATTCTCTTGGTGCCCTGGCTTCGAACACATCAAAGCTTTGTGCTCGCGGAGGATTTCGGTAGCATTGTTCACAGCCTCCTCTAGAGGGTGATGCATACGACTTCTTCTTGCTAGAAGAACTTCGACGAACTTCTGTAGTGCGTAGAGAACATCTAGAAGTTGTGCGGACGGGTAAAGAAGTCCACCGCGGTCTTGGTGCTTAATCAGCGAGTCCGATGGTGTCGAGGCGTTTGGCTTTGTTAAGAGCGCGAAGCACTCATCACATTCGAAGTTTTCTCGTACGGCTCTTGCGAGGTAGCCACCAACCATAGCCAATGCGGCCACATCTGGAGTGGGAAGTAGAGGCTTATCTCGGTTTAGTCGCTCTATGAGCTCTCTACGTGCATCTGCAGGGAATTCCTCGCTGGTTTGCTCCCTTGTGCTTTTCTGCTGCGGCAGCGTTGACAAGCAATCACTCTCTTCTGCTGCCATTACGTTGCTTGTACTCGACGCCGATGCGATACCGGTCTTGAGGGTTTTCTCAATGCCTGTGAGCACGGCGCGGACGTCCGTTTGGTCATTTGATCCTGCTGATTTCCTCTGCCTGCCAAAGAACGAATCGATTGGGCCCGATGACATTTTCCTCGTCAAAACGCAGTGAAAAGACATCTATTCAAGAAGATATCTAATGCACTCAACGTCCGAACGAGTTATGATCACAAGACCCTCATAAGTCTCTTTGGTTAGAAAGTTATTTGCCAGGCACTGACTTTTGAGATCGGCCAGGTAGTCGAGGAAGCTTGTCTCCAGCCAGATTAGCCGTTCATCGCCTGCAGATTCAAACTGCTTGCAATCTGGATTCTTCTTATGTATGTGCTCGGTACAATTACTCACGTCCATGAGCACGAACCAGCGGTGCACGGTGTCCATAAATTGCACCGTCGGTCCGACACCCGCGAAGCTTGCGTCGCACGTGTGGCCCGCCTGCTCTTGCAAGAGCTTCATTGCAGCTGTCACGGGAGGAGAAAAAACTTGCAACTGCTCTCTGCACGTTCATTTTTTCCATATTCGTAGGGAATACGTGCTTTCTCGTCAAAAATCGTACTGGCTTTACAAGGCTGTCTTGCTGCATTCTGTAGAGGCTCTGCAAGTGGTTCGCTGATATTTCGCCGCCTTTTCCGATGTCACGGGACAAAAACTGTGATCGCACGTTTTTGATCAGGTGGCACTGATCGAATGCAAGAAAGAGCTTTCGATTCGGTTTTCCAGGGTGGTCAATGCAATGCTTGAGGCATCCATTGCACAGAAGTTGCATAGCCAAGACATTTATCTTGTGGTTCTCTGTGACAATGCGCACGACGAAAAATCCTATTTCTTCAAATTCCTTCAGAACGTGTCTCATGAGCATGTGCAGCTCACGGCCAGTGCAGTTTCTCGTGAAAAAGTACGCCCCAGGTATTTTGAACGAAACTGAAAGGCCGTTAAAGACGAAAAACAAGAGTGAGTTGGCCAGCACAGGTTCATTTGTTGTTTCTTTGGGGAAGTTCACACCATAGTCCACTTCACCGATGAAGGAATCTCTTTGCTTGTGATACAGTAGGCGTTGTTTGACGCGCATTTCGTCTACAATTAAAGAGCATGCCCTCGCTTGCAACGAGGGATGAGAAGCGAGTTCTGCAGACAGCCTTTGCTTCACGAGTTCGGTCATGCCAACTTCTCCACGTGATGAGCCCATAAAGCGCTCGAGGGTACTTCGACAGGGAAGCCGAAGAATACCTGTGCTCCTTACGTGTTCGTATGCACGAGTCGAGAGGTTACGCAAAACCACAGCATGACGCACTGTCACCTCAGACCACGTTGGTTTCTTCTTCGCGAAATTCTGAACTTGTTCCACTAATATTGAAGCAGCCAGGTCTTTCTCTTTCGCTTTCTCCACAACTTGCAGGAATGCAGACACATAGCATTCTTCCTTGAGCTTTTGCAGTTCCTGTTTGTACTTGTCGTTGGTGTTCTTGAGTCGCTCAATTCGCGCGTTCAAGTCTCGCACCTTACGTCTCCACTTTCGTTTGTCCATTGCCGAAACCGAGAATAATGACGACACCTGCACAGCTCTGCCCACCTGCACGGGCGTAGTAATGCAGCGCTCGCTTGCGTCGTTTTCCAGAGGTAGCGGCAGTTCGGTTGCGGAGCAATCCATCAGTGATAACTCTTGAGAGGCGACGTCGACGGACGGAAAGTCATTGAGAGGAAGCGAAGCAGACTCCAGTTGGCTCTCAACTGCTCTTCGTTTCAGTGGTGGCGCAGCTGCCTCACGTTTTCACACAGACGCGTCGCTTCTCTCTCTAATTTTCGGAGGCTGCAGGTACGCAGATACTCTTCGAAAATGCTGGGAACAGCGTCTTTCTTGAGTTTGCGAATTTTGCAGCCCTCCTTGAAGTCGGAGGAACCGAAGTGTCGGCTGCATACAGTCGAGTAACACGACGTCGTATTCGGTGTCCAGTCGTCCCGAGAAATGACCTTTAGCCATTTCGCTCGCAGTTCCGGATCGCTTGGTATCTCGTGGAACGATATGCCCGGCGTCCGTTGTTTGCTCGAAGACTTGCAGCGTGGTACGCAGCAGTACGGCATCTTGTCGGGCGCAGGGCACCTCAACTGATTCCACACTGCGGATAGAAAACCAAATTGGTATGTCGAAAGTAATGCAGCGTAAAATATGCACCGTAAATCACGGTTTTTATAGTAGTAAACAATATAGGTTGTGACGGTGCTAGCAACTCGACATGTGGTTCCGTAAAATCGAGTAAACAAACGGCCGCTTCATTCAGTGACACTGAACCTTAACGCTCAGAACGCTGTTTCAACAATAAACGTTCATGTAATTATTTATTGTACAATGCTCAAGGAATTAAAAGCGATGATTTAAGGCTATGTATTAAACGTACTTCCACTTCCATCGTCCTGAATTTGTGCTACGATGGCGTAGTGCTGCCTCTTACACTTACATCAGAGCCCACGTTAACATTAGCGGTCAGATTTGCAGCGATATCACGTTCTTATCACATGGAATTGCACATACCATTTGTTTTTGAATGTTTACAAGCCGCGTTGTATTTCGCGAGCACTGCACACACTGATTGCGAGTTATCTCATGCTTCCCTGATAGTTAAAAAAAAACATAATTAAAGTCGTTACTTCCGCAAGACACACAAGCTTACCTGCGGCCAACACGACGGACACGGGACAACTTTTGCTTGTAGAGCCACTTTGGTAGGTACTTCGAGGTGCCTCAACACGTTGCAGCGTAGCGAACTATGCTTGGTACGCTCCGCAGCATGTGCAGGCAAGTATGGGGTGCTAAAGCCCCTTGATGTTAGAAAGTAGCGACACGCTTTGATCTACGCCGCAACGCCCTCGCCGGCGCGGTCAACCTCCTCTTTTTCTCCCCCTCTTTCGCGGAGGTAGCGCATCCGCCACGCTGAATGGCTGCGGCGCGCGATACTACCCCGTCAGGTGACCCTGACGTCACGAAAACGGCGAGAACTTGCTTTCGCGCGCCTTTAGTTTCTCCCGCTCGCCATGAGCAGTCCAAGTGGTGGTCGCCCTGCCGCTCCGAACGTGTGTTTCCCAAGTTTTTCCATCCTTTCGTAGGAATCTGAGCTTCGTTCTCAGTGAAAATGCCTTGCTGCTGCGCGTTTCATTGCAGCAGCAGGTCAGAGAAAGGGCAAGCCTTATTTTATATCCCCCGAGGTGAACGGAATGTCGTGCGTCGGAAGCAGTGGCTCCATAACATCGGGAGAAGGGATTTCGCCCCTTCTAAGCACGCCGTTCTTTGCGAGGTGAGTGTTACAGCTTTCCTCACATTTGTGGATGAAGTTGCATGGAGGTTTTAATGCTCTTCGCATAGCCGCACTCTTCGTTCAGTTCATACAGAGCACCGATAACTGTGCATGTAGTTTTTTTTTTTATTTTTAAGTGAGTCGGCTCAAATTTTCATTGACTCTTCGAGCCGTGACAAACCTTTTTGTGTTTTCTGGCGTGCGTTAGTTTTCAAATGCATGTAATTTGTGAGTTAATGTCTGTAGCTCCTATTTTTTAGTTGTGTGCGTGCGTGTTTATGTGCGTGCGCGCGTGTGTGTGTGCGTGTGATCCTTGCACCTGATACTTGTGAAGCCAAGGAACTCTTTTACTCTTATTGCGTGTTTATTGTATCTTTACAAAGTTTCAATACTGCTAGCATTTGTTTTTTCTTTACGTACACTTTATGTTGCGAAGGCATGAACCGCAATATATAGGTAGATAAGTGGTGTTTCCTTTTAGTTACATGTATAATACAAATGTGCAGGCTTGTGCCGTGCAAGAGTGCAAACAAATTCAAGTGGAAGAAATTTGCTTCTTACCATGCGTATACTCAGAGATCACTGTCATGTTTCAGCTCCATTTTACGAACGACCAGTTTGAGCCAAACGTATCGGCAGCCCATGGAAAGAAAAAATTGAAGCCCGACGTAGAGGCAAACAGCTCAGCCTCTGCTTGGTACTCATTTTTTCGGAGCGCTTCCGCTTGTATGTATCGAAGCGTCCTAAAAAAATGTCATGACGTTCTATCGGAAACGTACTTTCGGCATGACAGTTTCACAAGGGATAAATTCCCATACAACGCTTCAAAGGGCCGAATAAACAAGCGCAGCGCATTGATTCTAATGCGGCTGCAGCGAGCCACTGGAGGGTTCAGCGCCGCGCCGGCCCGGTGAGGGGAGAAATCCGAGAGAATTGAGGAGGAAAGCGCGCGCGCGGAGGAGAGTGTCGCTACTTTCTAACATCAAGGGGTTTTATTAAAGTCCCTCAATAATTCCAAAGTACCGAAACGCTTTCATGAAGCCGACGACGCCGGCGATAGGCTGATCTGCGACACGTGACCTTGCGCCGCCATGAAAGTTCCCGCACCCCGGGAGGAGAGCGCTCGCTTCGCCTGTTCCGCTGTGCACATTGCTGCGGTGATTTCGTTCCGGAAGGTCCGATATGCCTTGTTGCTGTGCGGTTGGGTGCCGGACGGAGGACGGCAAGAAGTTATTTTGCATCCCGCGGGGCCAACAGAACCTAACTAGAAGAAAAGTGTGGTTGCACAGAATTGGACGGAAAGACCGTCGGCAACTGCACGACTATGCGAGGTAAGTAACGCGACACAAAGGCGCAAGAAAACGCGTACGCGTGCATGTGCCGAGCTGCGATAGTATTTCATTCGTGCGCGCTGATTTTGATGGCCCACATTTGTAGATATTATTCATTTTGGTGCATTATGAACCCGCTGACGTAGGTCATGCAGTACGAGTCTAGCATGCAGGTAAATAGAGCGGCGGAAGCGCATTAACTCGCTGACAAATATCCGCATGTGTTGCATGCGATAAAAATTTGTCCGCCGCCGTGGTATAGTAGTTACGGTGGTTACGATGCTCGGCTGCTGACCGGAAAGACGCGGTGCGACCTCGACCGCGGCGGTCGCATTTTCGATGGAGGCGAAAATGCTAGAGGCCCGTCTACTGCGCGGATTCAGTGCAAGTAATAGAACCCCAGGTAGTCGAAATTACCGGAGCCCTCCACTACGGCGTGCCTCTTAATTATATCGTTGTTTTGGCACGTAAAACCCCAGCAATTACTATTATTATTATAGCGATAAAAGTTCATAAATTTCAGCAGTGAGTTCTATTTTAGACTTCTCTATATCTGCACGCGTTGTTATCTTCGCTTTACAACATGTTCAGAAAGTCATTTCCAACTCTGCTACAGGACCATTTCACGGAAGACCAGTTTGAACCGATTATTCTCAAGAATACTGGTGAAAAAAAGCTAAGGCCATTTGCGACGCCAAGCATCTTTTTGCATCGACCAGTTGCAAAGCCACGCAAGCCACCCCCTAAAAGAACAAGAGTGGCAGTACTGGTATGCCCATGGTGTTCAATAGGACTAATGATTTTGAATGCTATTCACAGCCTTCAAGTCAAATTCGATTATTGCAATGAAAACAAACCTTGAGTTATCATTTGTCATTATGTTCATGTATCCTACCCAGATGGCCCCAAAGTCAAGAAAAACACACAGGTCGATGTCGAACCCCAGCCAGTGGACCCCGAGAATGGTAAGTTTCTCCCATCTGTGAGCTTCGACCTTTCCACCAGCTGGTAATTTGTATATTTATGCTCTTCAAGTGTTCACATACAGATGAGATAGGTTGTGCAGACAGCACAGAGATATTTTATATTTCGTAATTTACAATCTTTTTTATGTTGCAATATATGGTATAAACTTACTTTCATGTTTAATAAAGCTGTGCCAACAGCTGATCCAAGCACACAGGCAGTGATTTTGTGTGGGCCAAAGCATGCATATTCCCCATGTGAGATAACAATGCCTCCCTACATTGCTGGTTGTCACCTTGCTATGTGCTCCACGCAGATGTTCCTGATATGCAACCAGACACGCAGATTCCTGCCCCATTCCAGCCAGTAAATACAGAGGCTGGTGAGCTAAACAGTTTTGTTCGAATTTTGTAGTGTGCCATCATTCAATGCCTCATTTGTACATAGCTTCATACCTACGCAAGCTGACGCTACCTTTCTTTCAATGCAAGTTTTCATGTTGCAAGGAGGTTGAGCTCCTTTATTTTGTAAATAGCAATACATTATACCCGTAACAGCATTTATTTGCGTACAACTCGTGCAAAGTGAGAGAAAATGAACTGCATGAAGGGAAAAAAACATGCAGGAATGTTACATATTCCTGTGCTTATCTAATGTTTCTCTGTTGAGCCTCCCTGCTTTCATGCAGTTCATTTGCTGTCAGCAGTGCATTCTTAACAATGGTATTTAAAACTAGTGGAGATATCACACTGATACAGAATACACATACAGAGTACAGCAAACAGGCTGCTCCGTGCATGCATTTTCTGTATCAGCGTGACACCTTCAATATAAAGCACCACCTAGCCCCCGCTCTTGCCTGTTTAGCATTGCCAACTGCTTTAGACCAAATTTCGGTGCACTATTGCAGGTCAATTGATACAAGCAGCTCTACAGAAGAGGGTTGCGCAGCTTGAAGCTGAACTTCAGGCGACGCGACGGAAGCTTCAACTTGCCCAGAGGCAGCGGTTGCAGGCACTAACTGCAAATAAGCGCCTTGTCGCAGGACTAAACAAATACTTGAATGAAGACCAAGTTAAATCTGAAGATGGCAACAATGCGGGGGACTCGATGGACTAAGAAGACTGTTATAAAGGCATTGAAAATGAGACTTTCCTGTGGAGCACGTGGCTATGACTCAGTCAGGGAGCTTGGACAACCTCTGCCAACAGAACGCACCCTACATCGCCACTTGGAAGGGTACAAGTTCACACCAGGTTTGCTGGAGGACATCATGGAGTCTCTCGCACTAAAGGTAAGTACATAGACAGGTGCCCATGACCCTTGACCTGTCTTGTTACCAGAGCAGCGCTGTTTGCATCGCCTAACTAAACCTTTCCACTGCCTAGGTTAGCCTCATGTCACCAGAGGAGCGGCACGCCACTTTAATGCTCGATGAGATGCAGCTTGCACCAGGCTTGGTGTACAACCCATCCTCAGGAACAGTGCTTGGAGCCCCAACTATACCGCTTGCAGACGCAACACTGCCACCCGACTGTTTGGCCACTCATGGGCTGGTATTTATGCTCGGTGGCATAACAACCCGCTGGAAGCAAACAGTTGCTTACCATTTGACTGGAAATCCATTCCATGCCAAAACAGTTAAGGATATAATCATTCTCATCATAAAAGCATGTGAGGCAATTTCCCTGAAAGTAGATGTTGTGGTGACAGACATGGGAGGGGGGAACCAAGCCATCTGGAAACTGTTTGGTATAATTGTAGGCAAGCACAGCAAGCCTAAAACCTGGTGTCCCCACCCATGTGATGCATCTAGGCAACTTTTTTTCATGGCTGACGTTCCTCATTTCCTTAAGAACTTGAGGACCCACTTAACTAAGGGCCAGAAGATATACTTGCCCGAAGAAGTAGTGGAAAAAAACAATCTGCCAGGAAACGAAATATCCATCGAGCCTATAAAGAAGCTTGTCGAGATAGACAGCAATGCAGAGCTAAAGCTAGCTCCCCACCTGAAGCCTTCTTCAGTTGACCCCAGCCATTATGATAAGATGAAGGTGGGGCCAGCATTCAGCCTTATCAACAGCGACACTGCTGCTGCATTACGCTTGCTTGTGGATAATGGAACATTAGATAAATCCGCCTTAACAACTGCATGGTTTCTTGAGATGATGTTTCGATGGTTCCGACTCATGACTTCCAGAACAACACAGCTGGCTTTAAGTCATTTTGATGATGTTGAGTATGGAAAGGCCCTTCAGTTTCTTGAAGAAACAATTGCACTTTTCGAAATAATATCTATTGGTAATGAAAAAAAGCCACCTGGAAACCAGTGCAGACTGGTGTTAACCTAGCAACAACATCAGTGTTGCTACTGCAGGCACTGTTTCTTGAAAAATACAACTTCAAGTTTCTGCTCCTGAGCAGGTTCGGCCAAGATGCCCTAGAGAATCTTTTCTCTACACTAAGGTGTAAGAACCCGGTGCCTCGTGTACTTGAATTCAAGTTTTCACTTCGAGCTGCTACGATGGCCCAGTTTCTGAGGCCTAGTAAGGACGGCAGCTACACTGAAGAAGACTGCTTTCTCCTAACTGGCATGGCCGATGACAACAAATCAAATGAAAGCAAAATGTTTGTTGTTCGTCCGTCTGACCTCCTTGATATTGAAGATTCAGAACATGAATCCTTGGAGTACCTTGCTGGTTATGTTGTTGCACAAGTGAAGAAGGCAAACTCCTGCCAAGCATGTGTTGAAGCGATCACAAGCTCAGCCGAGGGCAACAAGCTCACAATGCTGAAGTGCTACAACAAAGAGAACCCGGCACTAACAGTCCCATCACCAGCTGTTTTGCAGTTAATAGAGACTGATGAAAATTATGTGCGCTTAAATGAAGATGCATTGATTGCAAACAGAGTGTCTGCATCTAAACTTCAGAGCACCATTCAAAGTTCCCTGTACTTGGGCAATTGCTTCCCTACATGCCACTGCATATCGGACAAACTCCTTGCCACGTTTTTAAGAACTAGAATCTCAATTCTCGTGAAAAAGAAAAATCATCTTCTTATGGCAAAAAGTCAAAGCTCACAGAAGTGTGGCAGCCGAAGCATTGCAATGCATGTTGCTGCAGATAGCATTAGGTAGTACTGGTAGAAAAGTTTGATGTGTAAAATGTATGGTGTCTTGTACTACTGTAAGTGTGGCTGTTCTTTGTTGTTGCATTTTAATAGTTATTTAAGCTACCGTTACTGTTCAGTGCCAGCATCATGTTATATCTTTTTGTTCACTTGGAAGCACATCCTAACTGTATTTTGTGCATTGCATGTGTAATTAAATATACTAGTAAGTACCTGCATTACTTTCTACTTTGCATTGTGTGTGGCATCGGCCGCAGCATTTGTCTGCAAGCGTAACCTTACATAGTTGTTATACTAGTTAGTGTCGTTATATTTTTGTGCCGCATGTGTATATGGATGGATGGATGAAAAATTTTATTCAGGTCCTGCAAGGCGACATGTGTATATGTCCAGCCATTATTATGTTATATAAATGGTAGTTGCTATTACTGTACTACTCGTGTAGTGATAATTGTGTGGTATTAAAGAACTTTATTTTGGTTTGTGTATCATTCGGACGTTCGTTTTAAACGAACAAAACTCTAGTTACTGCTAGTTCCTGCATTATGATCTGTTCTATACTTGATATTGTTCCTTACGCCTTCTGTATTTCCTGTATTCTGTTATTCCCAATGTATCGCTGACCCCTGCCTAAGGTATGGCATTTGGACTGGCTGTATCTTCTTAAATAAATAAATATAACATAGCCACTGCTACTGGCCATCACTGTATTTCCTGTATTATGTTATTCCCAATGTATCGCTCACTGCTGCCTAAAGTATGGCATAAAGGCAGGCAGTATCTTCTTAAAAAAATAAATACCACATAGCCACAGCTACGGCCACCAAATAATAGAACTATATCAAAGTATATTACATACAATTGTCTACTCTGTTACTCCTAGGTTTCCCTCACACTCGGATACTAAACAAAATGTCTCGGTAAGCAGCAATGCCATTTTACTGATGAAAAACACCGAACTGCGAACATAAGAAAAACATCAGAAGCGATATAAAAATGGCCAGCAAAATAAAGTGCAGTAATAAGGAGGCCAATTCGCGGGCGTTTAATGTAAGGTTATTCTAATTCTTGAGAGGCTTCTCGCGCTTCACGGATGCACAAAGGCGAGTCGAAAAAGCATAAACACAAAAATCCACGCGGTGATTCAAGGTTACGTAGCGACGTTGCTCATTTCAGGAAGACAATCAACCGCATTCACATACGCACACAAAAGAAGCCTTGACGAAGAAATTTAACTACGCTTCGGAGTGCCGCGCGATTAGGTCGTGTTTGCAACACGAACAAATTCCAGGATCGGCGATGACACGATCAATAACGCCGCTTTGGGATGTCACAATTAACAGTTGCGCTGACTCGTAGCACAGGATAGCAAAACACACGCAAGTGGTCAGGCAGTGGCCGCACGCAGTGACAAGACTGTTGGCGCACTCGTTTCCACTAAATTTTAGTTTCCACACACGTGCGCAGGATGTTTACTTTCAGCGAGGATCGCACGTTTCAGCGACGCCATGTCGAAATTTTTTGGTCCGGATGGCTGTCAGCCTTCTTTTTTTGCATGCATTCTTCGTCCGAAGTAACTGCTATATGTACGCCGCACACTTATGAGGAAGAAAGCCGCAGAGCAAACGGATTAAGCGCACGCAGTCACCAAGGTTCGGCCAGTACAGCGACCAAGGCTAGCGCGGATAAACTCGTCTCGCGTTGTATTCGGTTCCGGCCTGTTGTTTACCGTCAAAGGCTTCGACTATTTTGTGAAATGAAAGCGAATCAACACGGATCCGTTTTTATTAATTATATGAAGCTAATTTAGGTTTGCAAAATGAAATGTAATACGAGCGCGAACGAACGAGATGTAAACATGCCGAATCGAGCCGATCAAACATTCTTTCCGCTCTCTTGTGTGCTTTTCTTTCAGTGTTCATTTGAAATTAAAAGCACAGTTTTAGCATTTTGGGCCCTTCTTTCGGTCTTCATTACAGTCAGGCATCAGTAGCGTTTATTTGCTAGCATGTGCAGATATTGTTCCACCTGCTGAATGCCGCGCTTTAACCTAGGCGTCGTCTGCTACAGGAACTTTCTAGGTGGCGCGCGCGGCAGTTGTCGCTACCTTAAAAATTATGAAGGGACCTTAGGCTTTATGGGGTGCGAGCGCCGAGCGCCTCTTTCGGAGAAGGCAGGCGTAAATCGAGAAGGAAGGGGGAGGGCAGCGGACGGCCTCCGCCGCTCCACTGCGCGGGCATGAAAAAATATAGGATGCTATGCCTTAGCAATCTTTCTTCAGCAATCGTCGACACAGGAGATTAGGTTACTTTCCCAGACACGAAATATACTGACAAAAAATTTATATCAGGTCCTCAACCTAGCAACACCAGCCTGTCCATCTACGGCACCAATATTGCAAATGATGGACCGGATTCATTGTGCATATGCCCCATGTTACGCTCTGTATCATTTGGGTTAGTGACCTGGGCTGCACTCTTCATTCTTGGTTTCTGCAGCAATGGTTCCGCCAACCTGCGCAGTTGATATTCGGAGTCATTGCTACCTCCAGAAATAGCTAGTACACCAGTACATATATCTTACTCCTTCCGCAAACTCTGCATCTAATTTTTCAGGCCGTTACTGCTTCTTGGAGTAGCCAGTACCCCATTAAATCTCATGCAGTGTGTTAGTACGCTGCCTGAACCTCTTGACGTCTTAGGCATCTTTGACTTCGGCTTCTTTCTGGGAAGCGCGATGGTAACCGATATGTGATGTTTGCGTCGATTAGATAAACGAAAAGAGAGGGTTGCAAGAACTTTAGGCGCTGTGGACGAGTTCCGGTTACGCTCTTACACGTGGGTTCATTGATGGAGCCCCTATTTTAACGCGGAAGCGTTTCTTGGCTAAGTCGGCGAAGGCGCGCACCCAGCTGGCGTCCGCAAAAGCCGTGCCCGGAAAGCACGAGAACTCTCCCGTCGTAGCTGACGGCAGCGCCAACATCTGAAGACGACGAACGCGCTGAGCACGAGTGCGAGGCGAGCGAGAGGCAAAATGCGCCAGTAGAAGCCGTGCCCGGAAGGCACGTGACATCTTCTGCCGGAACTGACGTTGACGCTGGCGCTGGCGGCGAACGCTATGGACGAAGGCGAGCTTTGTGGTAGAAACGCGGCCTCTGATGTGGGCCAATCCCGGAGGTAGTTCACAGACGCGCCACAAAAATTACATCATTTTCAGGTTTCTTTTATTGTTTCGCACTTTTAATATTTCAGTCTAAGAAGCTTTAACATAAAAGGCATGCGCTGTCGGTGTTTTGTTTCATGACATTTGCTTGTGGGCTGCCATTCTCCAAATTTCAAGAAATAACTTTGTCAAGATTGTAAGACAACGTATGAACAACTTTAGTGATAGAATGGTGTGGCAATATAACCCGCATATACCGCATGTCATACGCATATCATCATCATCATCATCATCATCATCATCATCCCATATTTATGTCCACTGCAGGACGAAGGCCTCTCCCTGCGATCTCCAATTACCCCTGTCTTGCGCTAGCGTATTCCAATTTGTGCCTGCGAATTTCCTAACTTCATCATCCCACCTAATTTTCTGCCGACCTCGACTGCGCTTCCCTTCTCTTGGTATCCATTCTGTAACCCTAATTTTTCCACCGGTTATCCATCCTACGCATTACATGGCCGGCCCAGCTCCACTTCTTCAGCTTAATATCAACTAGAATATCGTCTATCCCCGTTTGTTCTCTGATCCACACCGCTCTCTTCCTGTCTCTTAACGTTACTCCTAAGATTTTTCGTTACATCGCTCTTTGTGCGGTCCTTAACTTGTTCTCGAGCTTCTTTGTTAACCTCCAAGTTTCTGCGTCATATGTTAGCACTGATAGAATGCAATGATTATACACTTTTCTTTTCAACGACAGTGGTAAGCTCCCAGTCAGGATTTGGCAATGCCTGCGGTATGCACTCCAACCCAATTTTATTCTTCTGTAAATTTCTTTCTTATGATCTCATGACCTCTTTCTCAGTAATTGACCTAGATAAACGTACTCCTTTACAAACTCTAGAGGCTGACTGGCGATCCTGAATTCATGTTCCCTTGTCAGGCTATTGAACATTACCTTTGTCTTCTGCATATTCATCGTCAACCCTACTCTTACACTTTCTCGATTAAAGTCCTGAATCATTTGTTGTATTTCATCTCCATTGCTGCTGAATAGGACAATGTCATCTGCAAACCGAAGGTTGCTGAGATATTCGCCATCGATCCACACTCCTAAGCCTTCCCAGTCTAAGAGCTTGAATACTTCTTCTAAGCATGCAGTGAATAGCATTGCAGAGAATGTGTCTCCTTGCCTGACCCCTTTCTTGATAGGTAACTTTCTACTTTTCTTGTGGAGAACCAAGGTACGCATATACATATACCTAAATATAATTTTTCTCTAACGAACAACGCCGCCGACACCAACAGGATTTTCTGCGACACGGGGCCCTCAACGCTAAAATATCCAATTCGTGTTTCGGAGACTGACGAGCGAAATTTTTTCGCGAACAGCATTTTTTTTTCGCCACACCTGAGGCACGGCTGCTGGATTATGATTTGTTACTGCTTGCTCAACCAACAGAAAGACGAAAATGCAGTATTTAGTACGAATAGGTGATGTGATTGAAAGATATTCTTGAACAAATCGAAGCATTGGGGTAGAGCTGGCGTTTCACAAGACGGAAAAAAATAGTGCTTGCTACATGATTATTACAGATATTAAGAATTTATTTTGTGAGGTTTTACTTGTAAAAAGCAGAATTTAACTTTAATGCTCGCCCTGGTGGAGGTCCCCGAAATAATTTTCAACTCCTGGGTTCTTTAGCCTTGTTTAAAGAAAAGCTCAGCTTCGCGACCAGTGTCCACGTTTGTATACGTGGACACCGGTCGCGAAGCTCGCGAAGTGCTCAACCATCAATTCCGAGGCATTCAAGTAGAGCGCCATTCTCAAACTGCAGCATGGTTTACCCATGTTCCAAGGGAAAGTACCATGTGGCCGCACCAGGTGGCCGCACAAAATAAAGAGCGAAACAAAAGAAAGAAAAGGCTGCGGCAGCTCACGTGACGCTTTCGCCACTGTGGACGTTTGTGGGCACGACATTTTTCCCTAGGAAAAAGTTTTTGTATGTAGCTTAAATAGTGTGAAAAAGGTTATCTTTCAACAGTTGTTCTTTTGTTTGCCTCCATTTATTTTGTGTAGTAAAGAAGAACTCGTGAGAAAGCGCCCTGGCTGCTCTCCACGTATTGGTTGAACGTAAGCTACTCCACTGGAGCTTAGTAGTAGTAGTAGTATAAACTTTATTTTGTCCGAGATGGAGTTTAGGGAGGAGGGGAGTGGGCTTAGGAAATTTCTTTAATCTACTTACTTTACCATGCTGGTTCTGGTAACAGCCTCGGTGTTCTATGTCGCGCTCATCACAGACGCTCCACGGAATCACGGGCGACAATGACGCTGTCAAGTACACCCACGAGTAAGCTACCGCGGGAATGTGGAACACCACCAGTAGCAGGTCGCCGCACAACATCGTCCAGCCCAATCCTGCAAACGAGTGCACAAGGCTCTTGCAAGTTACTACGGCTTATACGAAATACAGCATTGCATCTCCACAAAATAACACTCTAAATAATATGTACGAGTGCTCTGACGCCCATTCGAGGAATATTTCTCACAGTACGCCAATTTTTGTTCATTCAGCATCCTCACTGATTGATGTACACTATAAATAAGTGGTCTCTAACACAACCTGCCCAGGAAGTAGCAGAATGTTAGACTAGAAATGCGAGACTAGTTCCATGGGCCCAGTGTCAGTTTATAACGATCAGGCATACCTATGTATAACAAGAACATCGTAACATAGGTATATTATGCTAGTATAATAGTCGATGTAAGTAGACATATGACATTTATTAGTGTGTATGCACCACCCACGTAGTTTGAAAACTCGCATCAAACTGAGATTTCAAATATTGTGTTTATCGTGTTCCTCAGTTAAAGGCGAAAATATTGCTTGACTAGTGATGAAGTACATTTGTGGAACATTATGTTACTAAGGTGCTTAGAAGCAATGAATGAGGAAATACCACAGGTTTAAGAAACTTCAAGCCAAAGCAATCCAGTTCATGCATTATCCCGCTTGTGCAAGGTATCCAGCTGTTTTTGTATTATTGTCTATAAGATATGATGGCTTACAAAGCCAACTGAGCAGAGCATGAGTGCGTGTTGTTTGTCTTCATGGACGTTTTGCAGCCCAGATGATAGCGCGTTAGTGAGACGCTCTTATCAGATGCGAAATCTATGCAGTTCCCTGCAATGCCTCAGCGCATCAAATCTGAGTGGAGCGTAAGCGGCGCTCAACTAAAGTTGTGTACTAGGTTACGACACCTTGTATGCGTCAAATGATTCCAAACTGTTTTGATTCCAATTTCTCCAATCAGCCTCCACGATTGGTCAAAACATTTTCGGGCTACTCCCAACTTCGCCTGTCTGTCACGCAATGTCACGAAAACCGCGATTGCTCCCCATCTGATATAACGTGTATGCACTGATGATGCATCATCAAACCGCACAAAAGAAAAATAATCATTCCTGATTCGACGCCTTTTCACCATTAGTTCTCTGCTATTCGTACAATGTTTTTTGGCTACGCCCACTTCGCCCGTCTGTCACGCGACCTCACAAATCCATGAAAACTTACCACGTCAAAGTGACGTGAACGCGAAAAAAATGCATTAATATGCCGAACAAAACAGAAAGTTTTTCAGAATAGCCACAGACGGCCCCTTTCCGAATGGAATAGAAGATGGCTTCCCGCGGATCGCTCAGGCCCTCGCTACTCGCACTTGCCGGTGAGCATGTAATTATTTGCGCATGATAAACCTTTTTGCATGGCAGTAAAACGTTACGAGCCTTTTCGGCATGCATACGACATCGCTCTGCCAACTCTTCTTTGCTGAGGATCCGTTTTATCGGCATTCTTATCCTTCCGTTGCACGCCGCCACGATTTTCGACCAGACACCGCAAGCTAAGTAAGGCGACGCGGGCCAATCACAGAAGCCGGCACCACTCTCTTCATGCGGTTATCCATTTTCACTGTGCTGGCTCGGCCCCATCGAAACCCTCTCCACTAGAGCGCGCTCCTCGCCTCTTATCAGCGAATTAGATAAGAAAAACCGCTGTGTAGCAATGTTATTGGTTGTGAAAGCGAACAAAGGTGACCTCCTATAAAGAAGGAGAGTGTTTGGGTTGTTGAGACAGCGCTGCGGGTCACCACCCGATGTTTGCGTTGGTGGTTACGTAAATTTGACGTCAGGAGTTTGGAATCATTTTACGTTTGAGCGCCTCTTCTTCATATCTTAACTTTAAATGAAGCAAGAAATCAAAAGGCGAAGTGGCGTTTTATACGTCTCATGTCATTCGCGTTATTCTGCGGGGGCCTCTCAGATGTCGTAGTCATATCATAGGCTGATAAGGCAGATGCTGAATGTCACACAGAATTTGTTGATTACGGTTTGCAACACACACGGCAGTACTTGTGAAATGGCAAATACAATGTGAATGCAGATTGTGTACGGCACACACGTTCTTTTTAACAGCGGAGCTGATCTTAGTCGAGCATGCGCCGTCGACTACGGTGCCGTCACGCAGGGCCAGAGCCGGAGACGTCGCGTGAACAGCTCGCCGGGAGGAGAGGAGCCGACCCATCGGAGCGCGCGCCGGGGAGGAGGATGAGAGGCACCAAGGTATAATAGCAGGTGTTTGGCCCTGTGCACTTCGCACGATGGACGCCGCTCTGCGCGAGCGGCATCCAGAACACGTGCCACGAAGTGCAAACTGTCGAAACAGCGGAGATGCAGTCGTTCATTCGATCTAAAACGAAGACGACCACAGCGAAAAAAAAGAAACATTCGTGACAATCGTAGAAACATAACGACGAAGCTCCGCCGTTTTGACAGATTTCACTTCGTGGAACTGGCTGCATCTTTAAATGTATGTCAAGCGATACAAGCGCACGTCCTTTCAATTATAAGCTCTATTCTTTATCACACTGTAAATTGCTGCGCAATAACACGGCGATGTTTTCAATGCGAAGATTTCTTGGCGAATATTTGCTACTTTGACAGTATCTATCTATCTAGCCGCCTACGACTTTGTGCTCTTATGGTTGTTTCGTTAACTTGGTAGGTACTATAATTGGTATAGCATGACAGGAGTGTATGAAAAACTGAAGTGATAGGTCATGACATAAATGTCATGACATGCGTGTCATGTAGGACATGACAATGACCCAGCGAAAAAGACTATCATTCAAAAACTACTGAAATGGGTTCCGACATGGGTACTAAGTGAAGGAAATACTGCACGATGCTGATAGAAGTCATGTCATGAGCATGACGCGGCAAAATGACAATGACTCAGCGCAAGCAGATTAACACTCGAAAACCACTGAAATGGGTTCGGACGTGGGAACTAAATGAAGGAAACACCAAAGGATTTCGATAGAAGTCATAATCATGACCATGACTCAGCAAAAATGAGAACGACTCAGCGAAAAAAGATTAACACTCTAAAACCAATGTAATGGGTTCGGATGTGGTACCAAGTGAAGAAAAAGGCTAAAGGTTGATGGCCGGAGTCATAATCATGAGCATGACTAAGGATTTTGCCTTAAGGTCTCTTAGGTGCAGCTAAAGGTGCTACGGAGGACTCATGACATGAATGTCATGACATACGTGTCATGTAGGTCATGAAAGAGCCTGCTAGGTCTTGGTGCTCTCATGGTCGTTTCGTTAACTTGGTAGGCTCCCCACACACTGCTTCGCATAACATCGATTCCCAGAGGGCCTGGGATCTGCCAGATTTTTAAATTTTTTTTATTTTCTTTTGCTTATTCCAGGCACATCGTAGCAGGCAAGCTTGTAGGTTCCTGTCGCTCCTTGTTTCTCGCCTCTTCGATAAAAAGAAACACGTGAGCTATGGTAGAATCGAAACTTCATCTTCCATCACGGCAGCCCAATGCTCTAACCTTCAGGCATCGATCGCATCCGGAGTAGGCACTCCGCAAGTTTCTGTACTCTTCACATCGCTCTTCAATGTAATACTGATTTCCTTAGCCCGCGCTCTTCACAATATCCATCACCTTCGCCACCCTCTCTATGCAGACGAAATCACTCCGTGGACCACCCACGGCAGTGTTGTCGCCATAGAGGAAACCTTACAAACCGCCGCAAACGTCCCACAACAGGCACAAAGCATAAATCTCTCCTGTTCCCCGGAACAGCCTGACCTCCTTCTCATCTCATATGCCCTTGATCACGGTGCCCATCACCGTTACTCTGGATGGATGACCCGAGGTCGACACACTACGGATACTGGGCCTTCACCATTAGAACAACGGCCTGAATACTTTCACTATCTGGGAACTCAAGCGGGTGACGGAACCGCTCTCGTACGCTATCACAGAGTTTCCGGCAAGCACTATAGCATGAAGGAGTACAATTTGTGCCGTCTCATTCACGCCTTCACACTCAGCCGTTTTCTCTACACAGCCCTATACATCCGACTACGACAACAAGAAATCGCTACCTTAGATTCTATGCTACGTAAAACCTACATGGTTGTCCTACATTTCCTCCCTAATACCCAAACTACTGAACAATACCAGCTTGGTCTCCGCAGCACCGCAAACGAACTCATGGAGGCCCACAAACAAGCAGAATAGACTCGCCTAGCTCAGTCTTTCCCAGGCCCTTACACATTTGACTCCCTCCAAATTCGCATACCAGCAGCCGATCCCCCCTACTACCAGTCCCCAGCCCTATACACACCACTCCTAGTAAAACCCCTCCTGCGGAACACCAGCATCTGCTATCACTCGGCCTGCCGCTGAGGCGTGCACTAGCTCTGCCACGGCATCGAGTGGCCGTGGCTCAGCACAAATACCCCGTTTCGGAAGGCGACGCTCTATGGCTCGACGCGACCTGCACGGCGAAGGCGCGGTAATTGCAGTTGTTGACCACACGCTCCAATCCGTCGCAACTATCTAGCTTCCTGTCACGTTAACCCTGGAATCCGCGGGAGAGGCGGCAATCACGCTTGCCCCCACATACACTAATCCTTACCGACTAATGATTACCGCTAGTCCTTACCCGACTCAAAAACTGCACTCCTAAACTTTGTGCGAGGACGAGTTTACGAGACCGTTTTCCAAAGCCGCTCCACTATGTGGAGCTGATCTGGGTATCGGCGCACTCAGCGATCCCCGATGAACGAAACTGCCAATGACCACGCCCGAGGTCTCATCAACCGGGCGGTGGCGGAATCGGAGTCGAGCTCTCCCCGGCAGCGCACGCACACTTTCAGCGAGATGGCAAAGGTATATCGCGCCGAACGCCAGCAATACTCCCCACGCCACCAATCCCTTCACAATTATCACTAAATATTATGGCGCCGCCTGGCAATCCGCACCCTCCCTTTCCTCTACTTCCGCTCCCGCATCCATTCAGGAGCATACACCAAATCTGCAGTCGGGCCACCCCTACATTAAATGGACCGACTCCAAAATTTCAGTTGGCCCACGCTCCCGATTAGTTTCCCAATGTGTTTTCTACGGAGCCCTCTCTATTATGTTCCTATATTTTGTTTAAATTGTTCCTTATCGCTTACAGAGCTACCAATGGTGCACATTTACACTACTATCACAATAAATGACTTCTCAAATTACACATTTTATATGCACATAGAAGGCAATACACGTATCGGGTAACGGGGCTCGGGTACTCTCCAAGGAATGCTTACGCATTAAAACCATCTCTCTCATGCAGGTTTACAAATCATCGCGTCGGAAGTTCGTGCGCCACACGTAGGTGCCGGTAATCTTACGGATTGTGTATTCACAGAAATTCACCTATTCGTTCCTAGATGGCGGTACCGGATTTCTTTTTTTTTCTTGGACACGAAACGGAACCTCGAACGCAACGGAGCAGAAACTGACCCCGGGTACCTAGCCAAGGAATGCCACGCATTAAAAAAGCCTGGCGCATGCACCCAGCAAAAGCGTGACCTTCGAAAGTAGTTTCTGTTACTCGGAGAGAGCCGTCACTGGGCCGTAGACTAGCATGCCCCCTATTATTGTAAAAATAATTTCACAGTTTAGAAAACATCAACCTCTGCAACAAGCTCTTGATAAACAAAATAATACTATCTTGCAGCTTGGGCCACATTTGTTGTCTGCTTCCAACCGATGCGGGCGTATATGGGGTATCGTGCTCACCTATTAACGTTTCCAGCTTGTTTCTTGAGCACGATTACATCCTCAATGCAGATCGGAAAATTATTATAAAAATGTTTCACGACTTTTTCGCGTTACCACAGTGTGATTGAACACTCAGGCCGGTAGGATTTCTGTTGCGCTAAAGACAAGGGTAGATTAAACATTGTCTGTCAGTCATTCTAAATAAAATATAAAAATCAAAATACTGAATGATTAGGAGAGTATCATCAAAAGCGACAAGTGGCTTGACATAGTGGCTCCTATTTTTAAAGTAGGTGCCAGAAGGGGACAGCATAAACCTTGTACTCATATTTGATTTCAGAAATGCGTGGCAAAAATATATGAATATTTAGTAAAGCATTACCACCTGAGCACGTTATAGTAGTGTAAAACTAATAAGAAATCTATTAAAAAGCCTCTACCAGCTTGTCCCAGAAAATGTACGCAGGATAATGCAGTTGACAAATGTTGCGTACATTCGAAATGTACGCAACATTTGTCCGGCCTCGGCGGCCGCATTTCGATGGAGGCCAAATGCAAAAACGCCCGTGTGCTTGCGTTGTACTGCACGTTAAAGAACCCCAGGTGGTCAAAATTATTCCGGAGCCCTCTAATACGGCGTGCCTCATAATCAGAACTGGTTTTGGCACGTAAAACCCGAGATAGAAGAAGAAATGTTGCTGGCATAGTAGAATGACATGCGCCGTGCGACGCTGCATATGAGATAAGAACATCTAGACAATTAGGAACGTAAGTAAGATTCAAGAATGACCAGAGGCAACTACCGTGACTAATTTGTAAGTTTAGGAAATACTCGAGATCCGTGTTATTGGTCTATACAGTCTACTCATTCTGAGTCAGTGCAGTATCTTTTTTTTTCTTAAACTAAATGCATTTTCTAAATACATTACACCGCGAAAAAGTCTATGTAACCATGCCTCAGTGCAATGACAATAATGAAAGCTGGTGGGTCGTAGTATACGGCCGTTCTATACGTTCACCTTTTCTCTGGGGTTTCTACTCGAGGAGCTGCCACGATCAGTGCATTCTAGGAAGAGCACGCACCTCTCGCCATGGGAAATCCCTCGAAGGCCTTTGGCACAGACCATCCGCAGAACTGTCCTAGGAACATCTCTAGATACAGCATTGGCGTACTAACGGTGCAGGTCAGTATCAGGTACACTGCCACGAACACCACTGCGAAAGAACAAAGTCAATGACAAATAAAAAAGCCCTCTAAGAATGCCACAAAAGTTACTCAATCATTATTAGATGTGTTCAGCAAGCATGTGCGTTCAAAGCAACAGCACTCTTCAAATAACGCAGTAGGACCTGTATATCTAAGAATTTAACGCAGTCAGGATCATAATTGAACCAAGAAGCTATAGCGTCATAGCAAGCCAAAGATTACCACAAATCTTAAGTATTTGTAATTCTATATAGATGAGCAATGCTGTAGCTTCAAGTACGCAGGAGCCTACTTTCCGGAACACATGGTGATTGTCACTTGCAATACAACGGAAAATAACCACAAGGCACTTACGTGAGCACCTTAAATAGCTATATACAGAGGTACGAATCAGTGACATCACAGAACCACACACATGCGCGCGCTTCCTATCTTAGATACAACGATCGAAGACCTTAGTGACGTCAGAGCGCCAAAACACACGTTTTATCTAAGGGTGACGACATAACAAGTACCTTACAACGTACGCGCATGTTTCACAAGTGTGTAACAATTTGAGGACAGTGCCATCATATATCTATAGGCTGCGAGTTGAAGTCAATCTTAATGCACGGTGTAAGGGGTATAATCGACAGTGGAAAGCATCACCCTATATGACTTGAGAATATACGGCTGGTTGCTTGCAGAATCGGTGAAATAAGAATAATAAGCTTCTTAGAAGAATTGCAAGAAAGGTAGCTTTTGGTCCGCGATTACACACAGCTAAACATAGAATTGTAATGGCAGCACTTCGAATGCCAAAAACACACCAATAAAAGCGTTATGCTATACTTTAACGTCGAGTATAAAAACGATGAATGCTGAAACACTGAGACAAGGAGAATGGTATCTTATACCGAGAACATACACTAACTATGGTAACGAAGGCGTCAATATTATGTCCCATATACATGTATATTTACCTCCATTCCAGAAGAACTTCACAATATAGCGATCGTTAGGAAAGCTAAAAAAAAGTTAAAGACCTGGTGTCATTATTCTTTGGAAAGCCAACAAATTTAATGATTGTCAGTAACATATAAAGTATTCATTGCATTTAGTTCATGTATACGGCGCGTTGAAGTTTTTTTGTTACCCTATTCATTGTTTCCTTTCCCAACAGGCATGTTCATGACCTAGAACTTACCTTGTTGCAGCACATTGTCTTCTTTGTTATGAATACGGATACATCTGCGCAGTGTGTGTAAGCCGATTTCTCTTGTGCTTCATTCAGTGACGCAAAAGAATATATAGTAGTGTGTATTGTTTCAAGCATCAATAATTTTTTAACAATCGTTTGTTCTTACATCGACACTTGTGTAAGGTTGGTCGGCATCCTTAGCTGACCTGCATGCCCCCTCCCAAGCACTGGGTGTTTAGGTGTAACAGCCAATTTGAATTTTATTGGATGAGTAATAAAATTATTATTGAAAAAGGTGCGCAGCAACCAAAACTAAGCTCAATGACTAGAGGGGTTTCTGAAAGACCAGTAGACCGCAGCGTTTCTAGCGTCACCAAAAGCCGCTTTATTTCCAAGTACGGCAGTTTTCCGTGTAAATTATGTACTTAGTTACGCATAACTACAGTTTTGTTATATCCTGTGAACTGGTATAACAACATAGTGAGCAACCCACAGATATGCTATAGTGAAAAGGCAGGTAAGGCAGGTTTAGGCCAGAAGCCCCGCTATATGTCGACTGCCTCACGATTTCACAAAACCGTTTGTGCTTTTTAACGAGATGTAGAAAACAGCTGCAAGACCTATCTTTCTACCTGCAAAAGAAATTTCCCGCTCTAGTTAAAAAGCGCTTCCGAATGTAGTTTCGCTACACGTTATTTAAAAAATTGCGAAATTGAAGGACACAAGTATACAACTCTGTGCCTCAGCAACTAAAAACGATATCGCAGTTCTGAAACCTGCACCTAATATTTCATCTAATGTGGTCAGAAATGATATATCATACGCTACCCTAATATATACCCCTAACTTCTCTATATGACAATTACAAAACATTTTCAAACATTGTAACAAGTTCACTAAAGTGGTACGTCCATACATAAATTATACCGATTTAGATGCTCCAATGAATGCGAGTGTATAAAATGCGATATTTGTTTTTGGTGCTCAGATATGAGTTTGTAAACTTCTATTTTATTTTCAGATTTACCGATTCCCTGCAATTCTTGTAAAAAATGCCATGGCCTAAAGCAAAATTGCGTGTGCTGCAATCACTGTGATTTAGCTTTCTCTCTTAAATGCAATAATTCTCATTCAAATATGTTGAGCGGTTTTCTCATACAAGCATTTTTGCATTTTACGTTTATTTGAGCATCCGGCATAGAAGAGAGGCCGGAACTAAAGCTTCCTCTTAATGTATCATGCCGGTTCTATAGGAAATCCAGGAAACTATACGCAAGCCCGCGGTCGCAGTGGTGCGCAAGTAAAACGAAAGCAATGACGAAAAAAATTGCTTGCTCTCCCGTAATCGAGAATAGATATGTACGCACGAATTGCCTAACGGCAAAGCAGATTGGTTGGAGGTGATACTAGCCGTAATCTTAAAATGGGTGTAGTGCATGGTAGCAACGGCACACCTCACTGCACCACATGGCAGCACGCTATATTGCGCAGTGCTCCATATGAACGCTGCCCAGGCAGAAGAAGAAAACTGGCTGAAAACAGGCAGCGAAAGACGCCAGGGATACAGAGCACATTGCCCAGTTGGAAGTATAAAAGCGCCTGAAGGAGCACGCCGCGTTCCGCTATCTCTCGAGGTGACCCAAAACCCGCTCCGCGGAACTCACGTACCGCTGGCGTTCAAGAGAGCACAGGCAACCCTGTCTCAGTGCCAAAAGATGACAATCAAGTGTATGGGGCCCTGTGTCTTCAGCGTCGCTATTGGAAATAGCAAATAAATCTTCAGTTTACTAGAAGTTACAACTTAGGTGATATTGTGAACAAAAAATCTGTCAGCCCTTCCACTGGGGTAGAGATGGAAGACCAGCGAAGCCGTGCTATGGTGGGAATTAGGTATTTCTAATTATGTCTATTAAGAGGTGATGATGTAATTGGTTATTCGAACTAATAGAGACTGAGAAATGTATATGATCCGGTGGTTTCCATTTATTTAGTGACCACAGGGACCATGGCCTTATGGTCGCTACGGTACACCACCATAGTGTGTACGGCAAACGTTGGCACGTTCTTCGTAAACACGTCACCAACGCCGCGCGCGTTCGGTGCGAACGCGGGCAAAACGCCCCCGCCGTCGACAACACTTGTGCGCGTTCTTTGTATGACCGCACACAACCACTGTTAAAACGCTGGCTACGTGGCGGAACGGCTAAACGCCGTTGTCGGCACTGTTAGGGGAGAGTCTGCGGCACAGGCGGCAGAGGCCGGCAGGGCTTTGCGCATGCGCCGGAGTGGGAGAGCGGGCACGCACGCGCACAGTCTAGGGTGCCTCGATGCCCTCCTTGCTCACCCCTCCTCTTCCACTGGGAAGTCGCGTTTGCTCTCCGCCGGCCGTGCGTTCGCTCACCATGAAAGCGCGCGTCCCTCGCCCTCGCGCGCTTCCACTCGCACATAAGTCACGTTTGCGCTCCGCTGCACTTTAACCCAATCTTTCACCCTTTCCAACTATAATCTCTCTCTCTCTCTCTGCTCTCCGCCGTACGTTCGCTCCCCGTAAAAGCGCGCGTCCCTCGCCATCGCGATTTTACAGCGTAAGGGCCGTTTCACATGGCGCGATTGGGGCGAAAAAAATCGTTCTGTCGCGCACGTCGCAGAGCGATTTTCGCTGGCAGCTTTCACATGCGTCTTTGACCGCGCAATTTCCGTCACAGCGACGCCCAAGGTTGCTCCCTCCTCACAAAGTATCCATGCCTGCATCGTTAAATAAAAACAACATAGAAACTAGTGAAATATTACAATTTCATATTATTTTTTTGAAAATAGAATAGTACACAATATTTCAGCCTTTAAACGCGTTGAGACTGCGATCGCTTAGTCCGCAGTTGCGGCTAGTGAAAATGCTGCACAAACCGCATAAGCGTGCGGCGTGGTGGGGTGGTTTTGTTTTGTACACTCTAGTGTTGTTGCGGTACGATGGAAGCCACAACTCTTCTCCTGCAGGAGTATTTGCCTCTCCAAAAGAAGAAGCTACTATTAAGTGTGCAAGTGCCTGGCACAATTTGTAGCAATGAAGACGTTGACGACGGCGACGATCGTGAGGGTACGTGCCGTATGTTGAATCGGTGCATGCATGCTATCCCGACCTAGATAGCATGCAGCTTCTCCTTTTAAATGAATTGTGCGAGCTGGAGAAAGAAATTGCTGATGAAGCTCCTGAGCCACAGGCGCTGGTGGGTACGCTCTGTTAAAACATCATTGAAACTGGTGCGCGACATTGCTCCGCTGAGCTTCCAACACGCGGTAAAACAAGAAAGTGCCTATTTCGACGGCGCTTGCTGTTACGTCACGTTGCTCCACCACATCGCGCCGATCGCTGCGACTCAGCGACGGAAATTCCAACATGTTTGAATCCGTCGCGGAGAGCCTGCGACGTCGCGGCGGTCGCTGAGACGGAATTCGCTGTGTCGCTGTGTGAAAATCGCGCCATGTGAAACGGCCTTGAGCCGTTATGGGCTCATTCCAATAGCCGTTCCGGAACGCGATGATGCCGCCGACAGCCGCAACCGCCGCGAAACCGCTATCGCCGGAAATGCGAAAAAACTACCCGATTTCCGCCGGTATCTAACCCACGGCCGCCGCGTGGGAGCCGGATACTCGACCACTGAGCCACGCAAGTGCTTGCTATAGACGAGGCAACCTAAAGTTTGGCCGCGCGGCACCAGCGCCACCCACTCCACTGGCGTAAGGATAGAAGTGTCGAAGGTCGCCGCCGGGTCAGCGCACGCCCGTGTTCCCTACGGCGCGAGCGATCGCGTGCGTTGTTTTCGTGACGGCGAGCGCATGGCCGCATGGTCGCATGGCCACGGTATGCGGTAAATGGCCATGCGGTAAATGCATGGCATTTACCGCATGGCCGTTTGTTTAGACGTGTCGCGTGGTTGAATCGTACAGTGACATCCGCCGTGTTAGCTTAGCGGTAAATGCATACGTGTAGCGCCGCTAAGCTCGACGGCGCGAGCTCGACTCCCGGCCACGGCGGCCGCATTTCAATGGGGGCGAAATGCAAGAATACAGTTCTTACCCTGTACTTTGATTTTTGTCCACGTTAAAGAACCCCCGGTGGTCAAATTTATTCCTGAGACCCTCCATTACAGCGTGCCTCAATGATATTGTGCTTTCGGCACGTAAAACCTACGAATTTAATTGATTGTACTGTTCGTTCACTCGCGATCGGCAAAGACTGGCTCAAGATAATTATATCCTTTATCCAAACGCTGCAACTTAAATTCCTAGTTGTACAGGCAACAAAAGGGGCCGCACGTTACGTGTCTTTTGTGTGGTGGCAATCATTATTTAATGCAAGCTGCGGTCATCGCATGCGTCGGTAAGCGGCAGATCGCAAAGCAGCTGCCCGAGAAGCGCGCGTTATGTTTGTTGCTTGGCCATGCTTTCTGGGTTCACAATATCCAAGCATGTTTTTAAGTAATTGCCACCTTGCAGATTCTTCCTGCTTCAGTCTTCCTGCCAAGAATCTTCGTTTCGTGTAGTAGCTGGCCATCGGTGTGAGCTTGCTTTAGCTGCGGCGGGGCCATTCGCCCGACGAGAAACTAGATTTGCTTTGATGAACCATGTATCGCTAATTCTTGCACTAGTGCGGCTGGTCCCAAGGTAATCGCTGGTTACCGTGATCTGGGTTCATTTCGCGGGGCAGTTTGTACGAGTGATTTCTCGTGACCAGTGAAAAGATACCTTGCTCACTAATGCAATGAGTTTCCATGACTCCAACATCTGGATTGAATAAGGCATGATATACATTAAATATTTATACAGCATGATATAAGGCATTATGCGCATATGCAGTACTTGCTTCGTTAATTAATTTTATTGGCTTATCGGTAGTGCATGTGTTCTTTCTGTGCTGACAGCGCTGATGCCGCTCCCTGGGAGTCCAATTGAGAGCAGCGGTGTGTGCGCGCCCAGCGACCAACGAAACCAACCGCAATCGTCACCGTCTCTGCACATCTCTGTAAGCATGCGTGATCGCTTTGTTACTGCATCATAGAGAAATAAAAGTGACTAAATTACTGAACTTGGTGTGTACCTCTAACCCGGTGTCGTATACAATCTCGTTGGACACCTCCGTCACGCACTTGGCTTTCACTGTCACATCACCGCCCACAATTTGTTCAACACCACACACGTGTGGAAGCACACGCTCCCCTTTCTTGAGGTTGCCGCCACGAAAAAAGCAGTTGGCGTCGGCAACCGTCTTGAAACCGCACTGCAGTCTTTGCATCGCTGTGCAGCAAGCAGGCGATCTGCTGCCGTCGAAAACAGAGCGCCGTGAGCACGAGCAGCGAAGGAAAGCGCGGGCGAAACAATCTAAACAAAGCGGAGACTGCACCACGGAGCGACCGCGCTGCTTGAAATTTCCACATTGGGGGCCCTGTCAGGAGGCGCAGCAGCGCCTTCTGGCGATCATTTTCTTGTCTATCGGGCAGCGGAAAATACCCTATAACGCAAACGCAGGAGGAGACGACTCGAGCCTCCGCCAGTATGGTGGCGCAATATAGGTAAGATGCCTCCGAACGCAGCGTCCGCAGGCGCAGACGACGATATGCGATTCAGACGAGGCGCGCTATAAACGCGCTCCCGAGCTGCCCAGCCTCCGCCAGTATGGTGGCGCCATCTAGTTCAGGTGCATGCAAACGCGGCGCGCCTGACATGTAAGTTGCAGTTGTAAGACTTGATCGGGCTCAGCAGACTGCTGTGCAGAGAGCACTACAAGCCGCAGCTTGCCGTCGACGCCGGGAGGACAGTTCAGATCGGTCTCGTCAAAACGAGGCGAACAGACTCCCGCGAACACCCTGTTGTGAGTGGTGCCCAAATTGGAGCTACTCTTGAGCCGCTCCACCAGCTTACG
Organism: Dermacentor silvarum; assembly: GCF_013339745.2. Lineage (NCBI taxonomy): Eukaryota > Metazoa > Arthropoda > Arachnida > Ixodida > Ixodidae > Dermacentor > Dermacentor silvarum. The sequence continues at coordinate 70,672,630 of NC_051155.1, forward strand.
CTGTGACTGTGCTGCGTGTGCCGCGCAGGCGTGTGACTTTTTCACTCGCCCATAAGTCGCGTTTGCTCTCCGCCGTGCGTTCGCTCCCCTTGAAAGCGTGCGTCCCTCGCCCTCGCTCGCTTTCACTCGCACATACAGCATACGGCCAATGAGAGGTTTTTTTTCTATTGCCGGATGCGACGATCGAAAGTTGAACCCGTAACAGCTTCGCCGCAAAAAATACATATCAGAAAATTTAGTGTTTCCGTTTAGCATCCCTTATTGAGAGGTGCAACTTACGTCCCCCGTTGTCGTAGATGAGGTGGGGAAAGGTGGCCAGGTTGCTGAGCCCGATGCAGAAGTTGATGCAGCAGAACAGGCAGTCTGACCGGTCGCGGAAATGCTGCCTTTCCACTTGCATGGTAGCGAGCAACCAATGACCGGTTGGTTCGCAAAGAATCTTCGTGTACTCACGGAGCCGCGCACGGAAGAGGCTTCGTGCGTCGACGATGACGCTGGGGAGCGCGAACCGACAAGTCTGTAGGAGCCCAAAACCTAGCGCGGTCGTTTCCCACCACGGGGAACAACGGCTCATCGCCAGGGACTCACTTCTTCTTCTACATCTTCTTTCCACAACTTCGCAGTAGCTGTATGAGCCCGACGCACTGGGGCGCATCAGTCGATCGTAACTGTGTCATTATCATTTATGCCGTAGGATAGGATAAGATAGGAATAAACTTTATTTGTCTAACGGTTATTGCTGTTGGCGCCCGGCGGTAGGCTGCCAGGGGTCCATCGCCTGAGAAAATCTTCCGAGATCCTCGGCAATGGCCCTGGCCTGCTGGACGGCCCACTCCTGGACTTCGGCTGCCTCGCTGAGGAGAGTGGCTTGCCATTTCTCAGCGGGGCGCTCCGTATCACAGGGTCCTGCTGTTGTCATCCCCCTTTCTCTTGGTCCTTCTTCCTCATAGCGTTGGAATTACTAAAGCACATGGACCATAACGGCACGTTCGTGCTCGCACCATGGGCCGCCGGGCAACGGGTGCAGCACGGGCCACAGGCGGTGCAGGAGGTAGGGGTTGGTGAAAGTGCCCGTCTGCAACCGCGTAAGGTCGACCGCCTGGGACCTGTCCAGCCGTCCGTGGGGCTGTGGATATTTCTTTCAGTCCTTCCTGTAGTGACCAAGCACCTCTCGGTACGTGGCCCGAAACTCCTCGACATCTTGGTCGGCGCCCCCGTGGCCCCCAGCTCCGTCCTTCGCGATTTGGGTTGTGTTGGTAACGACAGAGGCGGCGCCGGATGGGGTGGCCGTCGCCGTCACTCCTCCGCTGGGGTCCCACACAACAACAGCGTCGGCTGCCCTCTGGATGACCGCGTCGCGACTAGGTGGGCGCGCTCGTTGTGGTTGGGCGGGGTGTCGGTGTGTCATGGCCGTAAGCATTGTTGTTGTTGTTGTCGCGCCTGTTGTTGGTACTGCCAAGCTCCCCGACGTGCGCGGGGAACCACTTGAGGGACTTGTTTGTAATCGTGCCGGATCCGAAATTTCGGCCCCTAGCGTTGAGCATGGCGCCACATCCACGGGCACCAAACCTTTGGTGTAGTTTCGAATCGCTGATTTGGAGTCGCTAATGATCAGTGGAGTACCGCGAGGGCTATGGCCATCTACTCCACTGCTTCGGCCGACGGCAGCCTCGCTGATGCCGTGACTCGGGTCCTTCCCTTCGTATCTATGACTACCATGCAGAAGGCGGGCGCCGCTGCCGTCTTCTGCCGGCCGTGTCGGTGTTGGCGCTGCTGATGCTGCCGTTTTTGTCGTAGTAATAGATGGTGGTGTTGGTAACTCCGGTTCGTCTCGCACATTCCGTTGTAGCGGCGGTGGTGGTCGTCGTCTCTCGTCGCCATCACCGTCACTGGCGAGCCGCGGGTACCTGGCTGCATCGACGAAGAGGACGCGTTCTCGTCTTCCGTGTTCTTCGAGGATTGCTGCCGCCCTGTGTTTAGGTCTTTGCAGGTCATGCACTGTGTGCATGTTCTTCGGCACGTTTTCCATCTGTATGGAGTGCCTGACTTTCGGTAGCAGTGTTTCCTTCATACCCCGCGCCTCGTGATATCGAATGCCGAGCAGGTCTAGAATTCGTCTTCCCGTTCTAGTGCCCGAAATCCTCTCCAGCTGCGCGATTTTCTGTGCCTCGGCGATCTCCTCAAGCGTGTTGTGTACGCCGAGCTCGAGGAGCCTCTGGGTTGGTGTATAATGGGGTACTCCCAGGGCGGTCATGAACGCCTTGCGGATCGTCACGTTCAGCTTGTCGGTTTCGCTCCTGTTCCAGTCGGCGTACGCGGCGACGTACGCTATGTGGCTCAGCGCGTACGCATGTATCAGCCTCGTAACGTTGTGTTCCTTCATTCCTTTCCTCTTGCTTGTGATCCGCCGCACCAGATGTGTGGCGGCGGCCACTTGCTGCTGCAGTCGGGCGACCAGCTCGCGGTTGGCCCCGGTCTCTGCCAGCCACAGGCCAAACACTCGCAACTTGGACATCGACGGTATTTGGGTCCCCTTCCTCGTCCTGACGCGGACGCCTAAACGACGGGCGTCTAGCACGCCCTGCGGGAGGGGTCCTTGCGCGGTCTGTGGGGTAGGATCTCCAACTTGTCGGGTGAGCAGACGAGTCCCGTGTCTTAGAGGTGCTGCTCCACCTCCCGGACGGCTCGCTGCAGCCGGTCTTCCATTTCGCCGACGCTCGTGTTCTCCGTGGTCCACACCGTCACGTCATCTGCATAGATCGTGTGATTCATGCCCTCTATCGCGTAGAGACGCTCTGCAGGCTGATCATGACGACGAGGTTGCAGAGCATGGGGGAGAGTACGGAGCCCTGCGGCGTTCCCCCAGCCCCCATTCGGGCCGTTCGCGGCAGGGCCCCGTCGATCTTGACCGTCGCATCGTGCCCATTCAGGAAGCTGCTGACATATCGGTGGAACCTCGCCCCGAGATCGAGTCGGCTGATCTTGTCCAGTATGGCCATGTGCTCCACAGTGTCGAAGGCGCTTTGAGGTCTAGCCAAAGCTGGGCGCGCACGTGCGTGCTCGGAGCGTTCACGACCTGTTCCTTCATCAGCAGCATGGCGTCCTGCGTGGAAAGTCCCTTCCGGAAACCGATTATGTAGGTGCCGAAGGCGTCCTGCTTCTCGAGGAGCGTCATCACCCTGTTGAGGTAGGCATGCTCATCCCTTTCACGACGCAGGACGTGAGGGAGATCGGCCTCATGTTTTGGACCTCTAGAGGTTTGCCCGGCTTTTAGCATAAGTATAACGTTCGCGGTCTTCCACTCTTGTGGAACTTGGCCCCCCTTCCAGAACGCGTTGATGCACTCGCAGAGCTTCTCGATGGCATCGTTATTCAGGTTCCTCAGGATTTTGTTGGTGATCCTGTCAGGACCCGGCGCCGATGTGGTCTTCAATAGCTGGAGGACCGTTATTTCCTGCACGGAAAAGTCCGCGTCCAGCTCCTCATTGGGAGCCCCGCGGTACTCGGAGTGACTCTGCCCTTCCTGTCGAGCGAGGTGCGTCTACACGATCTCCTCGACGAAGGCTTCCGGGTCGTCCTTGTACATGTGTCGCATCTTGGCCATCTCTGTACGGGTCGCCGTTCTGGTGCTTGCCGGGTCGACCAGGTGCCTGAGAATCTTCCAGGTGCGTGCCGCGCTCATGTTCCCATTCTACGTGTCGCACAGCTCCTGCCATTCTTGCTCGCACAGGCGGGCGCAATGCGTCTCGATCTCCCGGGGACGACGGGAGCGCCGTCGTCCCCTGCTCCGCGGGATCTGTCTCCTCCTTCTCTGGGGGGTTCTTGTCGCCAGTCCGTCTATTCGATCTCATCGGTGGCTTTCTCTACGTCCGCGAGTAGTTCTCTGCACCATTCGCTGATGTCTTCGATCGGACCCTCCTTCTTGTCCCGTTCTCTATTTTTCCGGAATCTGTCCCAGCCAGGCCTTTCGGCAGACGTCCTCCTCACTTTAATCCTTTGTCACGGTCACGCACGGGATCCTGTGGTCACTCCCCAAGTCCGCAAAGGAGTTTGACGATGTGACCACACCCGCGCCCGACCAGACGGAGAGGTCGGGGGATGTGTTGCGGCACACTCCCTGTCCGATCCTGGTGTGCGACGCCAGTTCACTGCGTACACTCAGGCCGAGCTCGTCCATCATTCCAGCTAGCCTCTTCCCTTTCGGTGAGTCGGCTCCGTGTCCCCATTGCGTGTGCGGCGCGTTGAAGTCTCCACATATCAGCAAGGGATTGGAGGCGGCCTTGGCCATCGCTTCGCGAAAGAGGGCGTCGAATGTGTGAGTGCGGTATCTTTGCGAGGGGGAGCTATATAGCTTGAGCTCGAAGAGGCCGGTCTTCCTTCGTCCACTACTCGGCACGACTTCGATCAGGGCGTGGTCTATGTCCGACTCTTCGTGGAGCAGCAGTTCTTGTTCGATGAAGGCCATCATAATCATCATCATCGTCAGCCTATATTTTATGTCCACTGCAGGACGAAGGCCTCTTCCTGCAATCTCCAATTACCCTGTCTTGCGCTAGCGTATTCCAACTTGCGCCTGCAAATTTCCTAACTTCATCATCCAACCTGGTATTCTGTCGTCCTCGACTGCGCTTACCTTCTCTTGGTATTCATTCTGTAACCCTAATGGTCCACCGGTTATCCATCCTACGCATTACATAGCCTGCCCAGCTCCATTTCTTCCGCTTAATATCAACTAGAATATCGGCTATCCCCGTTTGTTCTCTGATCCACACCGCTCTCTGCCTGTCTCTTAACGTTAGTCCTAAGATTTTTCGTTCCATCGATCTTTGTGCGGTCCTTCACTTGTTCTCCAGCGTCTTTGTTAACCTCCAAGTTTCTGCCCCATATGTTAGCACCGGGAGAATGCAATGATTATACACTTTTCTTTTCAACAACAGTGGTAAGCTCCCAGTCAGGATTTGGCAATGTCTGCCGTATGCACTCCAACCCAATTTTATTCTGCTGTAAATTTCTTTCTCATGATCAGGGTCCCCTGTGGCCTAGATAAACGTACTCCTTTACAGACTCTAGGGGCTGACTGGCGATCATGAATTCTCGTTCCCTTGCCAGGCTATTGAACATTATTTTTGTCTTCTGCATATTCATCTTCAACCCAATTCTTACACTTTCTCGATTAAGGTCCTCAATCATTTGTTATAATTCGTCTCCATTGTTGCTGAATAGGACAATGTCACCCGCAAACCGAAGGTTGCTGGGGTATTCGCCGTCGATCCTCACTCCTAAGCGTTCCCAGTCTAAGAGCTTGAATACTTCTAAGCATGCAGTGAATAGCATTGGTGAGATTGTGTCTCCTTGCTTTACCCCTTTCTTTATAGGTCCCATCCCGCGCTTAACCAGGGTGCACACCCTGACGTCCCTCCCCATGCATTCGTAGGGGGGGGGGGGGCGCACGTCACATGGCCCGGGAGCTGGGTCCAGTCGAAAGGCTCTTGCAAGGCAAGCACGACAGGAAGTTTGTTATTCGAAAGCGTCTCCGTGTATTGCACCATCGTTGCTTGTTTTTGCAACCCGTGCAGTTCCACTGCCAGACTGTGCGTCTGTTGTCGGACTTGCGGGACACAGCCATGATTGTTATGCAGATGTGTTGGTGGGACAAAACTGTCCATGCGTCCCTCCTGCCCTGGTGCGGGTGGTGTCGGCGTTGTTGCCGCTGGTGAGGATGGAAGGTACGTTTATCGCTTGTGGTGACGGTACCCCGGCCATTCCGGGCTGGTGGTGGTGATTGTGCTGTTGCTGCAGCTGCATCGTCCCGCGTTCCAGATCTTCGATTCGCTTATGCATGGCCGCGAGTTGGGTGTTGACCGCTGCATACTGCGCGTTCCGTCCCGCGTCGGATTGGTTCTGCCTTGTCAAGAGTATGTCAAACATTCGCTCCGTCTTGTCCGTCAGTTTGTTCACCATCTCTTCGATCGCGGCTACCTTTCCGGCTCCTGATCTGGGTCTCTTCGGTGCTTGTGCGTGGTCCACAGCGTCTTCCCTAGGCGGCGCATCGCTCGTGCCCTTGCGCTTGGAGCCCGCCGTCGCCAGCGCTTCTTCTTCACCGCAACACATGTCCATTTGCCCTACTTCTCCTCCTGTCGCGGTCGCATCGCCTGGCTCGGCGGCCTTGCGGGAGATGGAGGAGGAGATCCTCTCATGAGAGCATCCTGTCATGCTCTTCAAGATTGCGTTCAGACTCTGCTGTAGTTCATCGATTTTCCTCGCTGATTGTTCGTTCTGCTTTCTGGTCCTGCCCAGCGCTTCTCGAAGTTCCTTGTTCTCTCGCTCCATTTTCTTCATCCTCGCCGCAAGGAGGGCGTAGGGGGCTCCCTTCGTGCTGCCAGTGACGGGGTGCTCTCTACAGAGTATCCATTTCTTCCCGCGACTATGTCGGACCAGGTGACTTTGCGCGGCCCTGTCTGTGTCTCGCCGTATGTGGTCCGCATGCCGTCTGGCAGGGGGCGGTTTCGGTTCCGGTTGCGGCTTCCACTCTGACTTCGGCTTCGACTTCTGCTCTTACGTATGTTACGATATCGGCTTCGTCTTCTTATCGAGTGAGAGGGATCTGGATATCGAGCGACTTTGGCCTTTTCCCTCCGCCATACTGCACCCCGATGGTGATGGGGTCCGCTGAGGGGTCGTCTTTCCGTCTTCCAATGTGCGTTCCCTTTCTGCTCTGCTTCTCGCCCGCCATCTTCTCTGCTTCAATATGTGCGGCAAGTTGTATTTTGCCTTGCACATTCGGCCGGCCGGGGGGTGCGCCTCGCCGTACATCCGACACTTGGGCGTGCACTCGTGTTCACTGCTTGGGTTCTTCGATCCGCAGGTCCGGTATAGTTTGATCTCCACTCTTGGGCACACATCGGGTCGGTGGCCGAGCCTGCCACACTTGCAAAAGTCAATCTGTTTCTGATACAGGGATACTCTTATCGTGATGCTATGGAAGTAAGCCCATATGGGGACGCTGTTTCCCTCGTACAACAATGTCATGGTGGTCGTACTGCCGGCTGGCTCGCTTGGCGTACGTTAAAGAGGGGTTTCTCGAGTTCACCAGCACATATACCAGCTGGCCTAGCGTATACTTCAGGGGAATATTGCGGATAATCCCTTTTACCATTTGCTCGGGCGCCGAAACGTATGCGTTGGTCTCTTGTCTTTTTCCGTTGATCGTAAAAAACCTTGATCTTAGAAATTTTCGTCGCTGTTGTCTCGTCCGGTGTGCTTATCACCAGGATGTTTTGCATGGGATTGGGACAGATCGTGCACATCTTGTCATCGCCCGCTACCGCTTCTTTGCGTATCACCTCGCCGAGACTCGTTCCGCACGTGTTCCTTATATTCAACCCATCTTTCGGTAGAACAATTATGTTGATATCATCCCTGGGTAGTCTTGGCATCCTACTTGCTCGTAGAACTTTGCTCACTATGCTTCGACCACTTCGGCGCATCGGCCTTCGCTAGCGGATGTCGTCCATTCCCCCCATCTCGTTAGCGTTCGTGCGGTGCCTTCTTCTGTGTGTAACTTCGATCCAACCGTCCGCAACGTCTTCAGCGTCTTCTCCCACGGAAACGCGTTTTGTGTCGTTGGGTCCGTTGTCCGGGGTTTCCCCAATCCCTGCCTCGTCTGTCTCCATCTCGCTGGTATTTTGTTCAATCCCTGAGTCCAACGAAGGATGCGCCAGGCCCAGCCGTCGTTTGTTAGGCCGGGCCGCGCTCACACGGACTCGTGCGATTTTCGTGCCGTAAAAAGTCGTAAAGTTCACGATCACCCAAACGTTGGTATCCCTGGGTTCGCGATGACTTGCTTTTTGCGATTATATGGCACTTTTGGGTGTAGGTTTCAAAAAACGTGCGGAAACACTCATAAATTGACGGAGCCAATGCGAGCAGCGTCCGCTCCCACTGGCGACCGCAGCGCCTCTCATTATATGCCATAGTTGTTTCTGCTTTATAAATTGAGTTTGCCTACTATAAGGCGTCCAACACTACCATTGGAATGATGACGTTAGAACCAGTCAATAAAATTTTAACTAAGGCACTTAGATTATTTACCGAGTGAAGTAAGACGGCTACTCGACCATCTAGCTGTCCTCCGTGCTGAAAGAACGAATAGCGAATAAGGTTTCGTCACATATTTCCGGTATTTGTTTTTTAAATTGTGATTTCAAACACGCGCGGTATAGCGTGCAGCCTAAGCAGAGAGAACTATATGAGCGCGCGAGCAGCATCGCTAAGAACTAGGGGACCTTGTTGGCGTTGTCTCTTTGTGTTGACCTCGCGTTCCCGTACTGCGGCATGCTCACGGCGGGCACGATGTGTGCGTCCGCTTCGCGCTGTTGGACGGCAGAGTTTTGTCGACGTCGTCGGTTAGCCTCGGCCTCCTGCTCCCGCAGTGCCACGTACTATTACAGCCACTGTACCTTGGTTACTACGTACGTGGAAACGATGGCACAAGTCGGCAGGGTCTGCTTGCTCTGCATTATCTGCGTAGGCTGTGTTACAATTCGTTTCAGCAGGCAAAGTTGTCTAGCATGAGCAGTGGCGGATCGAGCCACACATTTTATGGGGGGCAGTTCCTCAAAGTGCAAGCCGTGGAGGTTTTTTTTTTTGCTTTATGCAGTTACTGTTATTACGACACTCCCGCAATGTATAAATATTGTTAATGCTAGTCCACAGTCATCCCACTCATTTGTTCTAATCTGTTTTCCCGTTCGTAAAGAATTATGGGTTCCGGGAATTAAAGCTCTATGGGCGACCATGCTTCATATATCTCGATAATTTACTGTGCTACGCCTCTAAATCACGAAGATTCGTTCTCGACGTATTATGGGTAAAACAACCACAATGTCATGTTAGAATGACTGTGTACTCATCTTCGGGCCTAATGGATGCGTCGAGAACGCCAGCCGATCCTTGAAAGACTAAGTACCACACCATAGCTAAAACATTGAGCTGTGGCACTGTCGTGGTGAAAAAATAGAATAAAAAACAATCACTCTCATTCCACAATTTTGCGCGTTACCGTCACACAGGCTTTATTCTTTCTTATTCGTCTTAATACGTTCAGACTAAATTGCTGCTCGACAGTCTGTTCAGGAAAAACCAATTCTCGCTGCATAATTTTACAATCACTGAAAAAGAAAGAAATAGAAAAAGTAAACGATTTCTAATCGTCTTCACACGGAAGCACATTATCGCATTGTTTTAGATCTTGCTGAAGAACGAGCCTTCAAGTGGCTTGCAACTTCCTTGGTTTCATAATTGTGCCCACATTACTATCATTCAACACCCGTGTTGATCTTAGAAATAAGGTCTGGGACATATTTAGTGTGGTTTTTCAAATGTTCCGACAAAATCCACAAACTTTTTTGTGCTCTTGGATGTTTGTGAAAATGCAAGGAAAGAGCACCATGACAACGCATCTCATATCTACTCCCACAATAAAAACCCGAAATTCACTGACAAGGGTTAATACTTAGTCCAACAGATTCGGAAATCTTGTCAGTTGTAAAGCAACGAGCCTCGTTGATCTTTTTAACAGCGAAGCTGTTTTGAGGCGCCGTAATTTGTGGTTCATTAGAAGAAACTATAAATAAATAAAATAAATTTCCTTGCCGAGGGGGGATTCCAACCTGCGTGCCACCGGTACCAAGGCGAGCCTCGTAACCACTAGGCTATATAGCCACTTTTTTTAATTGCATGGAAGCACTTGCAGAGCATGCATTTATGCGAACCATATGATTTCGTTCGAGCGTCGTCGTCTTCGTCCACAGCTGGCGCGTTCGCACTCTCGCTCTCTACGAGGTGAAGAGGTTTTGCACGCTATGAGAGCGAGAGCGAAATACGCATCACGAAGCGGGTCTGCTGGAACGCGTTCTCGGCATTGCAACGCGGTGTCGGTGTTCCAAGCTGCCCTATGCAACGCGCAGTGATGAGACGCGCGTAGAGAAATTATCATCATCATGAGTAATAAGATTAAAACTTCGTGCGCACTTCCGGAAATTTCAGGGCTACGATCATCTAGCTTCCCTGTTTCAACCGTTGCGCGGCCGAGTGCAAGGTTAAAGTTTTTTTATCGAACGTTTTTGCCAATCTTGCAGGTATGACGAAGAGAGAATAAACATCTTTATTTTGTAAATGCAGCTTTGGAGAGGCGTCCCCATTCCATAATGCCTTGAGCTCGGGCCGCATCCTGGGCCCTCGCAATCAGCCGTTGCTGATCTTCGATGTCGGAGCTGGCCAAGGCTCTCTCCCAAAGCTCGTTGGTGTGGTAAGGGTTCGGAGGATTGAGTGGGCCTAAATGAGAATGGTATTCAACGCACACTTCTCCTCTTGGAACAGCACAAACCGCTCAAAAGCTCGTGTGAATCTTCCGTAAACACAGTTTTAGTCATTTTAGTTCTTTGTTTAGTTGGTTAGTTGAATATAAATAGCAAGGAAGTTTGTTGTCCTCTTATGAACAGACGTCTGGATTTTACAAGAGTCGTGGGGCAGTAGTTGGTGCAGCTGCCACTGACAAACTCTAAGACATGTTACGTTGACTTCGGCTTGGCTACTGACATATGAAGTGTCTACCTACGGCCACTTAGGTGGAGAACATAGAAATGCTAAGAGATCCATGAAGCTAGTCCATTTTTTTTCCTTGGTGCCCCTCGAGTGATTGTCTTATAGAAAGCCGCCTGTTTGGTTGATTATTGCATTTGTGCTTGAGCTAACGGGTGTTGTTACTTTCTACTTGCTTGATATGTCCTACAGTGAGCCATGGATCGGATTTGGAATGTGTACACGTTTTATGTCTGCGATTCTTTCTGATCTCTGTGCTAAATAAAGTCTGGCCTCTATCACGAACTCTCAACAGTCAAAGGTACGAGTAAGCCTTTAATTAAACATCCCTAAGGCAAGATTTGAAACCACAAACTTATAAGCTTTACAGATTTTTTTATTCCCTCTTCTGATTTAGATAAATGTTCAAGAAGGCAACTGCTGCGTTCAACGCCGGTAATAATTGAGAACGTCGGCAGTTCCATTCTAGACGTGGCGCTCATTTAATTTATGTCCTACAGTAGTAACGTGTCTGCGATGGTATCCAACCAAAACCTGTCTTCAACGGATCATTAGCCGGGGCGATGCTGAATACAGTAGGCGAGGAATAACAGTAAAATAATGCGAGGAATGCGTTGTTCAGGTAGTGCACCCACTCCTGTACCATTTGAAGCATTGACAACTACGCGAAATTACAAAAACGCTGCCGGTGCTTTTGTTCACCAACCATCGTTTACTCCTCTCGCTCAACCACGGATTTCATTGTCTTGGCTGCTCCTTTAGATGTTTCAAGCGCGGAGCACTTAATCAAATGAATGAAATTTTATACCGCTCATCACATGAATAATAGGCTCGGCAAGCAAGAAGGTGTTCCAGCACCAGGGCGTCTGCAGCCTGATGCATCGACAACATGCAATGAAACATGAAATTAACAGTTTGCAATCACAAAGAAAGCAATATGAACACACTTTTAGTTGCCAGAAGCATTAGGAAAGCGCAAAATCTGCCAGCTAGCATTTACAAAGTGCTCCACTAAGTCAGAATTCTTAAATCAAGTACATTGAATTTACTTCGGCCGCACTTAATCAAAGGCATTCTTACCATAATTGGTTCGGTTAAGAGGGCCTGTCAATTTCAGTAGCATTTTTTGTTAAAACATGTGTTACTTTTTTCATTAAGCATGGCAGCAAATTTAGTAATAAAGTAACGTGCCAATAAAGTAACGTGCCATAGCAGGTAGTGAAAATGTCATATAACTTAGCAATCTTCATTAGCATATATTAAAACAGAGGTAACCTATAATGCAGAAAACATTCTCCTGCACAGCTATCTCATTCACAGATGATTTAATGTTAACGTCAATGGCCGATGGTTAACGTCAATGACCAATGGGCAGCAAGAGGAGTGTTCCTTTTCTTATTTTTATGGCGAAGTTCTTCCCCTCTTCGGAACACCTCTTTTATATGCCGATGATATCAAGATTTTAAAGAAAATTCACAATTAACACTTCTGATGACTGTGGCATCCTGAAGTTCGATCAGTTTTGTTTTTCTGAATGGCGCAAAAATAATAACCCCAGTATGAATGCTGCTAAGTGAAAAGTTATTACAATCACTTGCAAAACAGCAAGTACTTATTTTACCTATGCTGTAGATTCTGCACGATTTTAAAAGGTTTTTCGGAATAACTGATCTCGGTGCACTCTTTCATACAAAATTACATTTTTCTGCTGACATAAACACGTTGCAGATGGAGGTCTGCGCTTTCACGGATCTGTTCGCAAGCTATCAAGAAAATTGAATTCCACAATGCCTTTCCGCAAGCCCTATACAAAAAAACAGTCTTCCTTAACTTGAATAGACGTCGGTAGTCTAGAATAGGAGAAAACAGTCTTCCTTAACTTGAATAGACGTCGGTAGTCTGGAATAGGCTCTTCAAATCCAACAGTGACATCACAGAACGCTTCCAGAAAAAAACTTCGGTGGAACCGATCTCCCGATGACTGTCGATGGTAATGCGTTTAGCATGGAATAAATATAGCGACACAACGTAATGCCACCATCGAGACGAGTTATGCAAGACCCGTGCACTTCAGCGGGATTCTTCCTTCGCGCTTTCCTAAGAACATTAGGCGCCATCTAGAGCCGCCACTGCGAAGCCTGCGCGATGCATCCGAAATGCACGCCGCGCAGGCGTACGAGAACGCTGTGACACGCGCCACGTGGTAACCGGGACCCTCTCTGGCGCTTCTTTCTGGACACGCGGCGCAATCTAGAGGCACTGCCGAGAAGTCGCCCAGTGGACTCCGAGAAGAGAAGCGTCGCGTCCCGGTGCCTGCGAACGCTGAGAATTGTTTCCTCGCTCGTCGCTCACTCAGTGGCGCATATTCAGTGACCCCAAGTTGGCTAGAGGCTAATTGAAGAGCGGCACATACCCCATGCATTCAGGGCGCAGCTCGCTAAAGCGTTGGCGCGAAAGGCGTTCATTGAAAGTCGCTCATACCCGGTGCATTTGCGGCACAGCCTGCTAAATGAGTCCTTGAGGGTTGCTGTCCTTGAGGAAGCCTTTTAACGTGGGTTGAATTCCGCTCAGCATCGGAGAAATTTCAGGAAATCTCTTTCGTCATTGTAGTGTGACACATTCCCAGTGTCACAAAGTACACTTACTCAAGTTGGCTTCAAAGACCTTCATTGAACAGTGGCACACGCCTACTGACACATTCCAAATGACCCAAGTTGGCATCAGAAGATCATTCAAGACCAGCTAAGACGGAGTGGTACATACCGAGTGCTCCAAGTCGGCCTCAAAGAGTTTCTTCGAACAGTGGTAGCCAGTACTGCATCTACAGCGTTCCATGTGGGCACATATGTACACATTGCCACATACTCAATGACCCAAGTGGATCCAATGGCTGGTTTCGAACCCTGTACCCTCAGCCCAATGAGCTACCCAATAGACCACGGATTACCCAGCGACGTACGGTAGGCGGGAAAACGGTTAGATATAAACGTACATAGAAACATAGCCCCCGAAGTGTGTTTGAGGGGCCTCAAGAATGCTAACGCATTATAGGTTTCTAAGCATATATCAGTGCTTTCCTAATAGCAGGGCTGTTATCCTGTTCTAGCTCTCTTTGGTTATCGTCATTTCCATCATCGTCATGACCGACGTAAATGCCCTGATGTCCGGTTTGAGTTCAAGAGAGAGAAAGAGAGAAACCAAGAGGGAAAGCCAGGGATGTTACAAGGACGTGCCCAGTTGGCTACATTACACTTGGGGAGGGGGAAATGTGAATGATAAGCAAAATGAAGGACAAGAAAAAAAGCGTAAGTGTGAATCTCAATGACGAGCACAACTGGGAATGCACAACTGGGAATGACGAAGGTTCTATAATGTCTTTTGCCGCCATCATGTCGACTTCTGTTTGTATAATCGCCCGTTCAGCAGCAGAAACGCGATACGGACTGCGATGAATAGGGTTTGCGTCACCGGTGTCGATTCGGTGCATGACAACCGTTGTCTGGCCAAGTGGGCGGTTGTCGAAGTCAAAAACGTCCCGGCACGATGCTAACACACGGCAGAGCTCATCAGCCTGCACAAGTGAAAGGTCCACGGCTATCATTTTGTTGAATTCACTGGTGGCAAACTAATGGATCCTGCTGAGCACGTCGGACTCAATGGAGCCTCAGATGTTAGCGTGGAGATTATACAGTCGTTGAAGGATTTGATAGATTGACAGTCGTTGAGAGTTGAGAGATTTCACAGTCGTTGACAGTCGTTGAGGCAAGCGCAATTCCGGATGGTAGAACATCGGCGGATAAGCCAAAGTTGAGCAAAGGCAGATAAGCTTTGTTGTTGACAATGCCGACAACTGTGTGTGGTAGGGTCAGATTGTGTGCCAAGACAACGTCAATAATAGCGGATGCAACGTAATCCCCTTCAGCGACAACAGTAGAGGGCATCAAAAGAACATACCTAGTGGATTGCGGCGGCAATCGCACGGACTCTAAAGTGCACAGTTGCGTAGGCTTAGCAGGAAGAGTCTCGGGGCAGAAGCGAGTTCAAGTTGCAGGACAGCGGTGCCGCAGTCGACGAGGGCTGTGTCGACAAAAAGTCAATGCCCAAGATCACGTCGTATGGGCACTGCTCAAACACAAGAAACTGAGCGCTCGTCCTATGGCCAGATATAGTAACGCGGGCAGTACACGTTCCAACAACAGTTGGTATGCTTCCACCGGCGACTATTACTGTACGTAGCACGGTGGGTATCAGGACTTTCTTCAGCTTCTCACCAAGACTAGCGCTCATGAACGACATCTGTGCACTAGTGTGGATAAAGGCCCTACCAGTAACACCGTCGAGTTGGACTTCGAGCAAATTAGAGCGGGTAGGAACAGTCAGACGAGGATTTCGAAGCCGGGTCGAGAATGCAGCGTAACCTTCGGGCGCTGCACTCGTTAGTTTTCCGATGCGTAGCGTCCAGAGTTGGCAGGCAACGGGAAACGGGGGCTTGCGGCCACGGGAATCGGCGGGCTTGCGGCGAGCGAGATCGGCGATCGCGCAGCGATGGTGACCTGCTGCACACGTTGGTGCGAGTGTCGACGTTGCGCGTGTGTTGTTGCACTGGAGTAGCCTTTAGGACGAGGGTTCCAGCTGCTCCAGCCAGTCGGCGACGTCTGACGGCTCCAGCAGTGTCGCGCAATAAGCCCAACTCAAGAGCATGCGAAACATATTGGGCGATCATACGGCATCCTCCACTCAGCGGGATTGTGGTATCGCGAGTAAAAGGCCTGGTTCCTCGGCGCGACTGGTAGGACTGGTGGTGTGACTGGTGAGACTGGTGGCACGCGAACGGTGCAGAAAGAAGAGAGTCCCAAATTAGCGACCTCCTGTCGAACTGCGGCTTGAATCAATGAAACCATGGGCTGGTTGGCAGTCGAGACACCGGGCACGAGAGGGGCTGGTGACATTGCTTCTAGTTCACAACAAACGATCCGTTTCAAAGTGTTCGAAACCGGCGATTGTAACGTAGGTAGTGGTTCCTCACATGATGACGATGCGGCAGTATCGGGGAGCCTAGTGAATTGCTGGGCGATACGGTGGCATTTGGCTTGTTGTAATCGCCGACACTCTTTCACAATAGCATCTACGGTGGCAGAGTTCCTGAATACTAAGAGGCTGAATGCGTCATCGGCGATTCCTTTGAGTATGTGGCCGATCTTGTCCGCTTCGGACATGCTACCGTCAACTTTACGGCAAAGCGCTAGAATATCCTGAATATACGAAATGTATGATTCAAATGACTGCGCGGGAGAGCCAAGTTCTATTTTAGCGGCTAGCTGACGGCCCAAGAGCTTGCCGAACAAGTCATTCAGTTTTTCTTTGCAAACGTCACAGCTGGTCACATCGTGCTCATGCGTCTCGTACCACACGCGCGGTTCCTTTTAGATAAAATACCAGATTCGCCAGCATAAGCGTAGCGAGTGCATATACTGTCCATGTACGTGTCCGTCGACCACCGCGACTGGGATGCTACATTACCCTTTGTTACATTTGCCTATAATTCGCCACGCCACGATACGGCACGTTGTTCACCGTTTTTTCTTCTTTTTGGCCGGGAACCGACACTACTCATGGATACTTTACTACCAGCCGCTCCACAACAACGATCGGAGTACGCTCAAGATGCCATCGCAAGGGCGCACGCTGCGCGTCATATCGCGCGCGACCGCCTTCAGATGTCACAGGTGTCACAGAAGAACCGTTACGATTGCCGTCACAAGGATGTATATTAGGTTACCTGGATCCTTAGTGCTCCTCTGGTCGCTAACTCGACGCGTTGGTCTGTTAGCGAAGCTTCTACCACGCTACCACGGTCTTTATCGCGTTCTGCGCCAAGTTACCGTCGTGAGGTACGAGATTGCACCGGCAAAGCCAATGTTATCATCTGCACCGGTCCAGACTGACGAAGTTCATGTGACCCGGCTAAAGCCGTATAACCCGTCTATTGATGCTGCACTCTGACCTGCCCGGATGGTGCGCGTGCTTTCACCCGGGGGGTAATGCCGCGAGACAGAAGACCGGCACCGAAGCAGAGGTCAGCATTAGGCCGCCACCGAAGAAGAGAAAGTAGAGGTTTCTCCTCGTCACCTTGGCTGGTTGCTGTTATGCCTGTGCTATTCGCCTATAAATATTTGTAAATATGTTTTTTTGTGCAACAATATTAGGACCCGCACCGAACTCGCCATTTATATCCAACACTAAACGGACCTCAGAATGCTAGGCCTACATAATATTTATTTTAGTGATTTTCATATATATCATGTTTTTTCCCCGAGCTTTGTATTTTTGTATCATAAGTTAGGTCCACACTTTGTTCACAAGTCCTTTTCTCCACCTGTGTCTATTAACTCACCTTGTATTTTGTAATGTAAAATGCCCCTTCCATAATAGTCATTTTAAAATTATTGCTTCTTTTATCGCTTTATGCAAAGTTCTCTATCGCTTCTGTCTCTTGGTTTCATTCTATCTAGTTATTTTTTATTGTATGTTTGCGTCAGCGATCTGACCTTAGGGTTTTCACTGTGCAATAATAAATAAATGCTTGATAGATTGCTCGATTTATTATCCGTTAGCCACTGCTTTTGTATCGCAAAAATGTGTAATTTAGAGATCTTCGCTTAATTTTCTTAAGTGTTGTCAGCTATGCGGTTTGATGAGCGACTAAAGTTAACGTCCCCTAAATTTTTTCGTGAGATGGGCAAGGTGGCTTCTCCAGCAATCGCTACGCGATCTCGTTTGGATTGTACGGCTAAAATCTCTTATATAAGGATGAAATGAAAACACGACAAAGCAAACGAAGAAACGCAACCACCTGAAGAAAACAACAGCACACGCGGCCCTGATCTGGCTGCATTCAGCTATTTAGTAATTTCACGTGCTTCTCCTGATTACTGGAAGATGCGGAGTCTTTGCCCTCACGAAACGTAGCTGCCGTGCTAGCCTCTGCTCCCGTAGACGTGGCGAATGTCACTGGCAAGGCTGAACGCAGTTCTTCTTCGGTGGCACTGGAATGCGTAGCCGGGTCATCAAGCACATCTGGAGGTGGCCACGCTGTCACACCGTCTTCCCCGCGCATCTCGACTTCAGATAGATTGAAAGGAGGCGTTGAGGCCACGGTGTCAGCGCTGGACGCCCCGCCCTGCCGTCCCAATGATGCTATGGTAATGGCGGCTTCCGTGCGGAGCTGTTCTGAACGATGGCGCAACTTTTTAGACGGCACTGCGTTGCGACTGGCAAGGAAGGTCAGATAGCGTTGGTAAACCTCCGGCTCCTTGGGACCAAAGCCTGACTGGGGCTCCATGGCAGAGTAGAGGTCCTGCAATGTGCAGGTAAATAGATGATTATTGTGATGTAATTGGCAGCAGAAATACTTTACATTGAATGTTGCTGGACACATAAACCTGTTGCTGTTGGACACACACACAGACACACACACACATACTAAAAACACTGAGCGCAGCAGAGGTGGTGTTCTTTCAAAGGAATTCCTATGAGAAGCGGACACTTTACCGCTTCTAAGTTGGGTTGTAAAAAGACTGCAATCAACAAAAGTTGCTAAATAACCCTTCGTATTAGAGTCTCTAGGACAATTTATCAGGCCCATTTCGAAGCACTCAGATTTTAATGTAGCCCTGTTAGGTTAAAATATTGCGTAAAACAATCATGAAAACCGCACGCAATTCCGGATATGGAATCGATTGCATATATATATATATATATATATATATATATATATATATATATTGAGACGTCGGCCGCTGCGATTCATTTATTTCCGAGCAGCCGCCCGAAACAGAGACGAAGCACCGCACGAGACAAAAGATGAAGATGAGTCGTATGTACAAAGGACGACGACGATATGCACAAATCGCGCTCACACAAGATGATGAGTCGTATGCACCGATGACGACGACGATATGCACAGAATGCGCTCACACTAACTCCCCCCCCCCCCCCCCCCCCCCTTCAGGAAAGCGGTAAGCAAGACTGCAAGCTAGAAAGGGTAGGTACGGCGAATGTAGGGTTTCAGGCGAGATACGTGAACAATTTCCGTAGTGTGGTGGCGGCGTTTAGTAGCTGAGCTGACAGGAGTGACGCGGTAGTTAACGGCCGAAGTTCTTTGCAAAACGGTGTAGGGGCCGAGATATCTGTGGAGAAACTTTTCACAGAGGCCCGGTGCGCGAACAGGTGTCCACAAAAGAACTTCGTCTCCTGGGTGGAACGAAGCAACGCTACGCGTCGCATCATAGCGAATTGTTCTTTTGTCCTGAATGGTAGCGGTGTTGACGCGGGCAATTTCACGGCAGTGGGCGATGCGATGCCTTTATTTCCGAGCAGCCGCCCGAGTCAGAGACGCAGCACCGCACGAGACAAAATATGATGATGAGTGGTATGTACAAATGACGACGACGATATGCACAAAAACGCTCACACAAGATGATGAGTCGTATGCACAGAATGCGCTCACACTAACTCCCCCCCCCCCCCCCCCCTTCAGGAAAGCGGTCAGCAAGACTGCAAGCTAGAAAGGGTAGGTACGGCAAATGTAGGGTTTCAGGCGAGATACGTGAACAATTTCCGTAGAGCAGCGGCGGCGGTCAGTAGATGAGCTGACAGGAGTGACGCGGTAGTTAACGGCCGAAGTTCTTTGCAAAACGGTGTAGGGGCCGAGATATCTGTGGCGAAACTTTTCACAGAGGCCCGGTGCGCGCTGGGCGGAACGAAGCAACGCGACGCGTCGCATCATAGCGAATTGTTCTTTTGTCCTGAATGATAGCGGTGTTGGCGCGGGCAATTTCACGGCAGTGGGCGATGCGATGCCTTTATTTCCGAGCAGCCGCTCGAGTCAGAGATATATAATCTCTGACTCGAGCAAACATATGCAAACATATGCAATGTATATATACACACTTCCAGGGTTAGTTTCAGTAACAAAACATAAATACCCCAGAAAGAGGATGGGAAAATGGCGCCGCGGTAGCTCAATGATGAGAGCATCGCACGCGTAATGCGAAGACGTGGGTTCGTTCCCCACCTGCGGCAAGTAGTTTTTTCACCCATTTGCATTTCCTTTATCATTTCTTTACTTCAATTAGTAACTATAAGTAATTTCTCCTATGTTGTCATTGGTGTCTTTGTTGGCTTCTTATAATTATATATATATATATATATATATATATATGTATCACGAGGGGTTTATTTACAAACAGGGCTAGGCGCAGCAACATCCTTGGCCAAAGAGCCGCAGTTTTTGTCTCGCGCTCTCCGGGCTGCCGGGCTACGTCGTCTTCTCTCAATAGTTCCTGCCTCTCTTACCCAAAACAGGCACCGGCGGTGAAGAGGAGCCATCCTGGCGACTCAAGGCGATGCAAGCACAAAAGGGTCATATAGGGCCTTAAGCGGCTTGCGGAGACTATTTGTAGCTGGCAAAGAAAGTTCTTCAAAGAAAGGGCCAGCTCTAGTGGTGGCTTCTGTGGCTGTGTTGTATGCACATGTCACGGAAGGTAGCACCAAGCCCCGATTAGAATGGTCGGAGGCTAT
The DNA here is from genome assembly GCF_013339745.2 of Dermacentor silvarum. Lineage (NCBI taxonomy): Eukaryota > Metazoa > Arthropoda > Arachnida > Ixodida > Ixodidae > Dermacentor > Dermacentor silvarum. The sequence continues at coordinate 70,692,814 of NC_051155.1, forward strand.
GTACATGGAGAGAATATCATCGACTGTTCGGTTAAGGCGTTCCGTCACGCCATTTGTCTGCGGATGATAGCTTGTAGTGGTGCGATGAATAGTATCGCGCTCACTGAGAAGCGAATGGTTGACTTGCGTAAGAAACACACGCCCTCGGTCGCTAAGCAGCTCACGTGGAGCGCCGTGGTGAAGAACGAAGCTGCGCAAAATGAACAAGGCAGCATCAGGAGCTAAAGCTGCTGGAAGAGTGGCTGTTTAGGCATATCGAGTGATATAGTCGACGACCACAGTAATCCACCAACTGCCCGCAGGGGTGGAAGGAAGGGGCCCATGCAGGTCTATGCCGATTCTATCAAAAGGGCGAGCTGGACACGGCAATGGTTGTAATGGGGCAAGCGTGTGACAAGTTGTTTCCCGGTGTTGACAATCAATACACGAACGAACGTACAGGTGCTCCCAGAATAATTCGGAACGCCGGACACGCAGCTGCTCGGCGGCAGAGGGCGCCGGCGGATAAATACAGGCAAGATCTGCGCATGCGTGGTCTCCCTAGCGAGAAAGTTTCGCTCCCTAGTGCGTCTAGATTGGCGTTGTCTTGCTCCAAAAAGGTAGCGCTAGGGGCCCTTTAGCATTGTGCAATGGGGGCTGGCCGGATGAATGTCTGTAGCACAGTATCTATAAATAAAGGCTTGTGGATTCCTTGCTGCGTGTTCTCGCCATGATCTGCATTCCGTCTGGGAGATAGCAATGCATTGCGTGATTACGTGCTAGTGAGGCGGCTTGCCTACAACGGCACTGCTGCCTTATTTTCAACCCTGTTAGCCTGTCCTGCGAGGTATTACTTCTTGTTAAATTATCTCCAAATCCGTGTTACAAGAACAATTTCGACTATTACATGACCGCGGTCTGCGAACGTCTGCGATAGTGGCAATAAAACAATTTACAAAATGAAATAACGAGGCACGTTCATCAAGGCCAATTAAACGCACAGGAAGCGACTTCACGCAAAGGGCACTCTAATGAACTCTTCACCGACTTCAGTCATTTATTTGCGCACCACGTTACGTGGTTCGGATATATTGGGTGCCAATAAATCGCAGAATCTGGACCATTGGTATCGAGTATCCTTACATTTTGATCGCGTGTCGGCGTTTGTTGGCGTAGATACTCATTTGGTTTTGCTCAGAGGGAATATACAATGCTAATCAATGGTATAATCTGCGTGATCTGAAAGCAAAAAATAGCATGGAGACCATAGTAAATGTGAATAACCGGAAGAACACTGGGTTTATTTTTTCCACAGCAAACAAGAAGAATCAAAGCGTAACTGTGTTTCGTCTAAAGTGGTTGGCATACTCCGCTATCAATATCTCGCTAATGCGCCGTCCACGCGAAGCGCAGCTTGTAGCCGGCGTGGAATTGACTCGTAGAGCGAATCTACGAAGTCCCTCCTCTCACCACTTGGGCGCTTCCACTCGCGCGTTATGGCGAGCCAGAGCTCGTCGGCACTGGCACCTCCCAGATTCAGCTTGGGCAAACTTTTCTTCATCGTGCCCCACCCGTTCTCCATAACATTGAAGTCTGCACCATTCGGAGGCCAGTCAAGAACGCGAACACCACGTTCTTGAAGACGTTTTTTCACAGTTCTGGCGGTGTGCACCGGGCTCAAGTCTTGTTGGAATAAATAGCAGCCATCTTTATATGGCCCGTCCAGAGCGTATGACAATAGTTGGTAGTTCAGAATTTCGCAGTAAGCTTCAGCGGTGAACGATGGGGAGAGTCGGATTAGCGGACCGAGGCCCTCTTTGCTAATTGCTCCCCAAACGTTGACAGCACAACGGCCGCTGCTGTAGATCTCGGAAACATATCCAGGCTCGTATCTACACGAAAAGAAGGGAATATATAATGGTCTTTCCAGATGAAATACCGGCCGTTTGCGCATCCGAAGAACTTGTGCTTAAAAGATCAGAAAAAAAAAGAGGAATACCTGCACTTGTATGGACTCCCTACGCGGCGCTCTTGATCCCATCTAAATGAAAATGTCAATTCATCTGAGAATATGACTTCCATTCTTCAGTCGTCCAGCGCTCATATATGCCCTGGAAAACTCAAGGCGCCGGTGATTTTGGTGCTCCGTAAGGTGTGGCTTTTGTGCCGCGAGAAACCCACGAAAACCAGCCTCTCGCCTGCGCCTTCTAATTGTTTCCTCACTGGCTTGCAGGTTGAGGGCTACCTTGATTTGGCGGGCGCTCTGAAAAGGATCGGCAATGGCTGCAGCAACAATGAGAAGGATCGTGCTGCATCTTTGAGTCGGCCGTCTTCGTCCCTGTATGCTTGGATTATTCGGTTGACCGCACTTATAGACGTTTCTTTCAGGCGGCATATCTTGCGTTGAGGTATACCTTCTGACCAGAGCTGAATTATATTTCTCCGTCCATCCATCGGCACTCTTTCCGGCATGCCGCCTGGATTAGAATAGGGCGGAATTCGTGTGACTGTCATGGTTTAAATATGTTCGTATCTCTTTATCAATCGAGCCGCCGATATCATTATGGTTGCATCAGACGAAAACGCCGCCCTTTGCCAGCGCTAGTCATGGTCACTTACCATAAATATTTTGAGCAAATGATAAATACGGCCCACATGAAAAACGAAAAAAAAGGCGGCCAAGCACACCAACAGGCACACACGCGCGCTTATGCTCCAACGCGCGTGCATGCGCAGACACAGCTTGTCACAGACACCAGCCCCCCTTGACAAAACGTTAGTGGGCACCTAGGGCTACCGTTTTGGAGAAACGGAACGCAAACTGGATGCACTAGGGAGCCACGCTTGTTCGCTAGGGAGACCGCGCACGCGCAGACCATGGTACTACTTTTTCCACGGGCGCGCTCCGCCGGCGAGCGGCCGCGTGTGTGGCGTTCCGAATTATTCTGGGAGCGCCTGTACATAACTGTGGACGTAGGTGTACATTTCACTCCAGTGTAAGCCCTGGCAAAGTGATGAAATACCTTTTCAAAACGTCAACGTGCGCATTTTATTGGTCTGCGTGGAAGTGCGTGCACAGATCGGCGCTTTTTATTTTACGTTAGCATATTTATGCTAACGTATTACGCGACACTCGCGTTTATCAGAACCGTGATGGACTTGTCTAGCTGGTGACTTCGCATGGTGCTTGGTTACAACGGAAATGCAACATACCGGGCACACAAACGCAAGGCATATCCTCGTGGCATACTTTTGTGCCTTGTGACTTGTATTTGCATTGTACCCATGCACAATGTTAGATAGATCGTCTACTTCCGACGCCGTGGTCGTAAATTGCAGTAGCTAAAGCTACATGTGCCGCGCACAACGTTAGATTGCACCGTAGAAACTTCGGCTAGTCGGTGCATGCTCGACAGGAGAACAGCGCAAGAAAACGCGGAATAAAGGAGACACATAGCAGCGCTCACGGACGGCAGAATTCTTTATTTAGAAAGCAACACAAATATACACCTAAAGAAGACAAAGTTACATCACTGCACATGCCCAAGAAGAGTGAGACGGCGATTACATTTTCCCGAAATTATTGTTGTTCTCAAAGTATGTTAGTTCTGCCTCAGACAAGGCCAAAGACAGAGCGTTGACGCAAGACGCACCATTCCTAGCGATAGCAGCAGCCTCAAAGATTTCCCGTGCACAAGCGTTAGTGTCGCGGTTGCGGATTGTGCACCCTGAAAAGTCAAGCACCGGAGCACGGGGCTTATCTTAACAACCGCAATAATTCGGGCGAAATCTAATCGGTGTCTCACACTTCTTGGCCATGCGCAGTGATGTAAATTAGTTTTCTTTCGGTATATATTTGTGTTGCTTTCTGAATAAAGAATTCAGTCGTCAGTCAGCCCTGATGTGTGTCTCCCTTCTTGTCTTTAGTGTTTTTTGCGCTGTTCCCCTGTCGAGTTAGATTGCACAAATAGCAAAGAAAGTCCGCAAAGGTACAATCGTCGACATAGACCAGTTCATAGAGCATCGGGCGCGTTGTGCGGAGGTTACGCGTTAGGCTCCAACCGGAGGCACGCCGTCTTTTCTTCTGCTTATTATATATTAGTAAGCATATTATGCGTCTCATGAATTCAGCCCTTGTCCCTCGGTATACTTGTACTTCAGTACACTAAGTTATTATGCATCTACCTAGATATTGATACATTTGAGCAATATAAGCAACATACATACATGCATGCATGCACGCATAAAAACTTACATACATGCATGCATACATACATACATACACACATACATACATACATACATACATACATACATACATACATACATACATACATACATACATACATACATACATACATACATACAAGTCGTTGTCCCTTCTCTACCATAGAGTATACGCCGACATATCACATTTTCATGTGACCCCACTGTCACAAAATGTTTGCACGTGCCCGATAGATGGGAACATAGACTTTTATGCGATGGGTTCCTCTCGGCGACCGAAGTGGGCTCATTTCTTTGGAACAAAATGTGGTGATTCCAAGGTACCAGAAATAAGGGGTGATCTTAAGTTTTCCGGAATTTTGAAATATCGCCTGTTGCAGGTTACGTAATTCTAGTCCTTGAGCTCGAATATTAAGAGAGGTGGACATTACTTGCACCAGAAATCAAAACACATATTCAAATTATAAAAGAGGTTCATTAATTAACTTTTAATTACATTAAGGCACACATTGCAGATTACGAATTCTAGCCGATGAGTTTGCAAGGCGTATCCATTTGGAATGAATTTCTAGAATTACACCAGTTTGGTGATTTGCACCATCGTCGTAAAAAAGCATTGTTGTTACACGTACTTTTTAAAGAAAAGTATATTTTATGCGATGAAGCACAAGAGTAACTGGAACGCCAACGTATTTTATCCCACATTTCGGGAAATCTTACCTCGAAACTGGATCAAGATGGAGACTCCTTTTAAGTACATACGTCTTGCACGCTCACGGACTACAATTCGTGAATTTGAATTTCTGCTGTAAAATAATCAATTAAGGAAGTAATCAGCAAACTTTTGCTGATCAGTTGAATATGTGTTTTGATTTCTCGTGCTAGGAATGTCCGCCTCTTCAAATAATCCATCTCAAGTATGAGCGTTATGCTATCTACCACCGTCGAGCTTTAAAAATTCTGGAAAACTTAAAAATAATCACCACGCATAATCATAGCTAACTAGAGAAGTTTGCACAAATAACAAAGAAGTTCTCTCGAATAGGTCAATGACCCGCGAACCGTAAGAAAACGAGCTACCTAACACTCAGTCAAATGATCGCTTATTTGGTGCTGTTTTTGCTAATCTTTATGAAGAATCGGCTTACACATGTTTCGCTTGCTTGCTGCCGGCTGTTAATATTGATGTTGTGTCTCTTACCTATAACGTTAATCCTGTGCTGGCGTGGAAAATCCGTTATCGGCCGCATTTTACTTTGCTGCTTTATACGCATTGTCACTGCCCTGTGATATTCAAAACATTGTCAGCGAATTCAATGAGTTAACCTGCGACGGTTCGAGCCACAGCGTTTCCTTTCTTCTTCTTTCTGGGGTTTTACGTGCCAAAACCAGTTCTGATTATGAGGCACGCCGTAGTGGAGGGCTCCGGATTAATTTAACTACCTGGGGTTCTTTAACATGCACTACAACGCAAGCACAAGGGCGTTTTTGCATTTCGCCTCCATCGAAATGCGGCCGCCGCGGCCGGGATTCGATCCCGCGATCTCGTGCTCAGCAGCGTAACGCCTTAGCTGACTGAGCCACCCCGGCGGGTCACAGCGTTTCCAAATAGACACCAAGTTGATGCACGGTAAGTTCTTTAAATAGCGCACATATCTCTGTCGGAGGAACTTGAGAAACATTACTTTCGAGTTCAAACTTGTTCTTGCACTCGAGAAGTTATGCAAACAATATTTCCGAATATTTCGACGAGCCAAACAAGTAGGGTACATTAATTTATGAGGCTGAAAATGTGCCTAAGCTAAAATGTCAACACAGAAGCATAGCCATGCCGTAACTCTGAGCACGCCGCATCCGAGGTTTTTCAACGCCCTGCGGGTGCCACGCGCGCGGGCTGGCTCACGTCGCCGCGCCTGGAGAACCACAAAGACCAATCAGAGCACGCGGTAGTTCCCAATGTCTCGACAGCAAGATAAAGTCGCTATATAGCAAAAGTACCACTATCTACTCTTTCCTCCGCCGTCTCCCCTCCTAAAGCGCTTGCTTTTAGATTCGAGAGCATCTTATGCTCGGGGCTCTGTCCGTTCTGCGGCTTACGCACCCATACTGCGCATGCGCAACTCTCCCTCATTCTCCTCTCCTACGCAGGTGGCGCTATCCTCCTCCCCTCTCCCCCTCTCTCTCTAAGGGTACGACGGTAGGCGGCGCAAGTGTGGCGGCGCGTTCGCTCTGCGCGTTCGCTCTGCTTCCGCCATTCTCTCTCTGTGCAACCATGTGCGAAATGCCATGAACAACGTCAACGTCGGCGCTAGTTGCAGCGGCAGCGCCACCACCGCGGTACGGTGTCTAGAAGGGGGAGGTGAGAGCAACGGCGGCGGCGGAGTGTCGCAAGCAATCATGACAGCAGCGGCGGCGCTGCAGTCGACAGCAAGATCGCTCCCCAGGCGCGGAAGCATGGCGGTTGGTGCCGCGAGTTTCGAAGCGGGCGTTTCTGTTCGCAATTAGCGGTCGCATATTTGACACAACTAGCGTTAAGCTAATGCATATCGTGCCTTGTTAGTAGAGGAGACAATAAATGAATAGCAGCTATCCTCTGATGAGGGGTTAAGTGTTAAAATGCATTAGATTCGGGCACGTCACGGCCGGCACAAATATTTTTCGCTCGTCTCGATCGCACGCGTTCTACGTGCTTTCCCGAATCGTCGAGAGTGAAAAAAAGAATGATTTCAGCTAATGCGAAGAAGATTATGCTAGTGGTGCGGGTAAAAAAAGCTGCACCGATTTCTAGGCTCGCAGTGAAGAGCCATATATTACTGCGACGCACTGCATCCTGCTCGTCAAATTGGTTAATACCAATATATGATGCTTTAGAAATCATTCCACATAGGAGTTAAGTAAACAAACTTATTTTAGTCGCTGATGAACTAACGGCGGGGACATGAAGAATACTCAAAAGGACGACATAGAGCACTTGAATATATTATCCGTTATACAGGGTGTCCCAACTATGATGCAACAAGATTTAAAGATAAGCAAATGCCCCGTAGCTGTACAGAACCAAGGCAATGTTGTTTGTCGTCGCTTGTAGATACTCAGATTATTTTTGCATTCTGCCTAATTACATAATTAGGCTTCATTAATTAATCAACTTGTCAAATATTATAACTAGATGAAAAGTGTCAATGTGAAAATTGTAGAACAACTTGAAAAACTACCGATAGAGCTTTCTGTGGCTCAATACGTGTTACATAAAAGTGTTTTTCCGAGCGTGAAAGAAGCCCGTGAACACACGCAAAATTTCCGCGTGACTGGCCGCTCGAGGCACTTTGCGTGTGTTCGCTGGCTTCTTTCACGCTTGGAAAAACACTTTTATGTAGCACGTACTGAGCTACAGAAAGCTCTATCGGTAGTTTTTCAAGTTGCTCTACAATTTTCACATTGACACTTTTCATCTAATTGTAATATTCGAGAAGTTGATTAAGTCTAATTATGTAATTAAGCGGAATGCAAAAAATAACCGGAGTATCTACAAGCGACGGCAGACAACATTGCCTTGGTTCTGTCCAGCTACGGGGCATTAGGATATTTTTAAATCTTGTTGCATGATAGTTGGGACACCCTGTAGATCATTCAACTGGGGTTCCAAGTGCAGCTCGCAGACCTTCCAAGTCCTGTTTAAGGCCTTATATGCACGGGGCCCGCGCCGCTGCCACGCTTTAAGTGCCTCATCGTCATCAGGCACCGAGAAACGGGATGGGTTTTTTTCTTCTGCTTTTCTAGCAGATACATAGCCTGTTGTGCAGCCCGACGCAAAACAGTGCGTCTGTCGTTTCATGCGACTTGTCATGACTTCTTACGGCATGGCAACGTGTAAAACTATTGTCACCACAAGGAGGTACAACTGCACAGCGTGAATGCAAACAGAAACGAGACGTCGAGCTAAAAGAACCGAACAGAACTATGCAAACCGAGCGCACTCACTAGCTGCGGCAGCAGCCAAACTACAGCGGAGGCATCTTAGTATTGACGCGCGCGCCACCACTCGGCATCATGAATCACTGCAACACGCGCAGCGCTCACCGACGGCTGAGTTGCTCCTACCTCCCCCTTCTAGCCACCGTAGCCGCGGAGCAGAGGAAGGCTTGGGAAGCCGAACATAAACGTCAGCGCCGGCAAGCGGAACCCCGAACTTCGGGATCGTCTTCAAGATACCGCGCGCACCGACGCTAGGAATCACGTACGATCTCTAAATAAAGACGCAACAACCCCGTACAAACGTCTCCTCTCTTCTCGATACATTCTCTCACTCTAACTTCCATTCGGTTGTGTTGCCAAGTGAAACGAAACGGAAACTCGATGCGCACCCCCCGTGATGCTTTCGCATCCCACCATGGTTGCCACTAGGGTGAGACCATGTGATCTTTTCTTTATTTTTTGCTTGAGAAATCACGTCGACTGTGGCGGCCCTAGAACGTCCACGTTGAAACTTTCAGGCCGGGCGCGCGCCGCCGCCGCCGCCGGAGACTGCGGCTTCGCAGAGTGACTTTCTACATGGCTCTGAGGCGGGAAAAAAAAAAAAATATGAAGAAGTCAATGCGCGCGCTATTGCGGTCCAATCGGAGATACCGGAGAGAGCGAAGCGGCGTTGATCAGAGGATGGCGGTACTTTTCTTATGTAGGGATTTTACAGCAAGAGGGCTCATCGCGGCCTCCTGCGGCATCCACGGCGTCTACGCTGCGCAGCTGCGTGCCCTCCGAGATTGCGTCGGTGCGCCGTTTCAATCTTGGAGGCCATGCGGAGAAGCCGCGCGCTTGGTCATGCGTCACTTCTGGCTCCTATGCTGTCATTTTTCTTATTTTTTTGCGACGTTCTCCTGAGGCTTCCGCTGGTATTTGAAACAATGGATTTTCCACGGAAGCTTCTATAAATCTGCATTATCTTAAACTAGGCCTTTACGCGGTCCAATATTTTGTTGCAGTTTGCCTTGAACGAGAGCGGCTGTTAAACGGAAGGTAGTGCAACGACAACGCTCATGCGAAGTTCTTAAACTATTTTCACGCATAGTTTTAAGGAGGCGGTTGACACTACATGAAAAAGATAAAATAAAATTTTAAAAGTAAACCTCCTAAATTATACTCTTATCGGGTCGGTGTATTAAATATTACCGTATAGACTAGTGTATGGGCCGCACTCCGAACTTGCCAGCCTAATATTTGAAAAAAAAAACATTTCCAACCGATCAATCGCCTTCAGTGTGCCAATGGCGTGCGCGTGCATCGGCTAATTTTCGCACGCTGCGTACTTCCACGTGCCGCTACTAGAACACCATCTATAGTAGTGTCATCTATTATCTGGAGCCATCTAGTAGCAGCCCGCACACGGGATTGGACCAAAAGGTTCGGACCCGTACCGCACCTAGGGTGACCGTACTTTCTCAAAATTGTGAAAAACAAAAGTGCGGCAGTTGCACGAGTCTCTACCGTATACCGTATAAGAGATGGTATTGGATGTACACTTTTGGGCTCTGCACAGGTGTTATGTGCCTCATGAAAAACTGACTGCACTGGCCGAAATGATAAAACTAAACAGGAGCGTTGAGGAAAACGGCAAAGGAGGCGAGGATTCAAGCAACATTATATGCATACTCACATAGCGATTTTCGGCCAAAGTTAGGAGGACAAAGGCCCCAACGACGATCACAACGGTGCCAAAAACAGCCATCTCGATCATATTCGCCCATTCCGGAAATACCATACTATCGGTGCTCGTGTTCACTCTGCCCAACAGAGACGTTAAGCCTATGATCTGCGAATGGAGTAAAGTGATGTCATATGTTCCGTGTGCCGCTAGTTTGCGAAAAGAACAAAATAAATTAATGCAGTTTTCTGCTCGAGCAAAATTTGTCGTCTGCAGCGAAGTATGCCTACCCGTTAGTGCCACCAGAGATGCTGAGTAGTTCTGTTAGATATTAATCCTGTGAATACTGAATTAGAGCACAATGGTGAGGACGCTTGGTCGAACAGTAATTACGAAGCAAATAAGCAACTGAAACTGCATGCACGCACTCACAAATAGCAAAGTTATATGCGACAGCCGCCAAGGAAATCATATCTTTATTGACTCACGCTAACTAATGTAACCTGCCACTGATTCATATTGAGCATTGCTGACGCGCTCACTCAAATACCTCGTCACAATAAATTCGCATCGACATGGTTTCGGGCTTTAAAAATGTCTTACTTAACCATAATTTATCACGAAGTAAAAATAGCGTGAGATAAAATTTTTCGATGGCAATGCTCATTTGATCAAAACATTTAAAGAGATACCTTCTACTGATGATTTTATTATTTTCTGTTGATTCCTGTACTTCCTTTTGGGAAATAAGTGAATCAATGAAGAGCGCCCTCTCACTATTGTCACTTTCGTTGAGCGAAAATGGCTCTCTGCAAGTTCGCTTTAACTGCTACAGACCAGGGGCTATAGCGTAAATCTATTCCCAATCTGTTTTTATTCCTATCTCCTCACGTCAAGGTTACATAACCGCCGACGTAAGCATTGGGCGATAACTCGCCACGTCGTTTGAAAAGCCCAATCAAACGTGCTTCTCGTTTATAGGAGGTCACTTTTTTGCTTTCGTTATGTTGTTGCTTTCGCTATTTTTGCTTTCGTTCCAATGTTAGTCGCTTTCAAAGCGAATAACATTGCCTACACGGAGAAGTTTTTCTTATCTAATCGGCTGACACGAGGTGAGCAGCACGGTCAAGTGGAGAGGGTTTTGATGGGGCTGAGCCAGCAGAGTGAAAGTAGATGATCTGGTGAGGAGGGTGGTGCCAGCGTCTGTTACTGGTCCGTTTCCGCTTACTTAGCTTGCGGGGGCCGATCGAAAGTCGCGGCGGCGTACAGCAGAAAGTTAAAAATTCCGCTAAAACGGATCCTCAGCAAGGAACAGTTGGCACATCAATGTCGTATACGTGCCAAAAGGGCTTGATATCTTTAGCGCATGCAAATGTTTTCATTTTACGCAAATAAACCAAAGCTCCACGCCAGGTTGGAGTTGCCAGTGTCAGAGCGATCGGCAGGCAGCCATCTTCTATTCCTTTCGGAACGGGGCCGCGCCCGGTTATTGCTAAAAAATATTCAAATTTGCTTGGCAGATTAATGCGCCTTTAACATGTACACGTCACTTGGACGCGGTGAGCTTTCGCAGTTTTATCACGTCGCTTGACTGACAGGCTAAGTGGGCGCAGCCCGAAAACGCTTGACCAATGGCAGAGGGCTAATGGCAATATCGTGTTTCAAATGCTTGCGGCCCTTTATATTCAATGCCTCACGAGTTCAAGTGTACCAGAGAGCTGGAAGAACGCCAGCATTGTACCAATCCATATGAAGGCAGAGACGTTAAATAATTGAAGAATTACAGACCAATTAACTTGCTTTCAGCATTGTATAAAATATTCACAAGATATCATCCAATAGTATGAGGGCAACAGTTAACTTAACCAATAGAACAGGCTGGCTTCAGGAAGGTATATTCTACGATGCATCTTGTCCATGTCATGAATCAGGTAATTGAGAAATCTGCGGAGTATAATCAACCTCTCTATATGACATTCATAAATTATGAAAAGGCATTTGATTCAGTAGAGATACCAGCAGTCATATACGCATTGCGTAATCAAGACGTAGATGAGGCAAACATGAATATCTCGGCAAACATCTACAAGGATTCCACAGCTACCTTGGTTATCCAAAATAAAAGTAGAAAGTTACGTATCGAGAAAGGGGTCAGGGAAGGAGAGACAATCTCCTTGCCGTTTATCTGGAATATGCAGTGCTATTCACTGCATACTTAGAAGTGTTCAAGCTCTTAGACTGGGAAGGCTTAGGAGCGAGGATCAACGGCAAATATCTCAGCAATCTTCGGTTTGCAGAAGAGATTGTCTTATTCAGCAAATGTGGGGACGAATTACAACAAATGATTTAGGTCAGTAACCGAGAAAGTGTAAGAGTGGCGTTGAAGATTAATATGCAGAAGACAAAGATAATGTTCAATAGCCTGGCAAGGGAACAAGAATTCAGGATCGCCAGTCACCCTCTTGATTCTGTAAAGGAGTACTTTTATCTAGATCAATTACTCACAGGGGACCCTGATCATGAGAAAGAAATTTAAATGAGAATAAAATTGGGTTGGAGTGCATACGGCAGGCATTACCAAAGCCTGACTGGGAGCTTGCCACTGTCGTTGAAACGAAAAGTTTACAATCATTGCATTCTACCGGTGCTAACATATGGGGCAGAAACTTGGTGGTCAACAAAGAAGCTTGAGAACAAGTTAAGGACCGCATAAAGAGCGATGGAACGAAAAATGTTAGGCCTAACGTTAAGAGACAGGAAGATAGCGGCGTGGATCCGAGAACAAACGCGGATAGCCGATATTAAGAGGAAAAAATGGAGCTGGACAGGCCATGTAATGCGTAGGATGGATAACCGGTGGACCATTAGAGTTACAGAATGGATACTAAGAGAAGGGAAGCGCAGTCGAGGACGGCAGAAAATTAGGTGGGATGATGAAGTTTGGAAATTTGCAGGTGCAAGTTGGAATCAGCTAGCGCAAGACAAGGGTAATTGGAGATCGCAGGGAGACGCCTTCGTCCTGCAGGTGACATAAATATAGGCTGATGATGAATGGCGAAAAAGGCGACGAATAAGAAATTATCATATTTCTTGATTTTTCTTTCGTTAGGTCTAATCACTCATAATCAATGTGCGCATATGATATCAGATGGGCGTTCTCGCGGTTTTCATGACGTCGCGTGAATGAGAGGTGAAGCGGGGATAGCCCGAAAAATGTTTGACCAATCTAGGATGGCTCATTCCAGAATTGGAATAGAAACAGTTTGGAATAGCTTTACGTTATAGCGCCCCGGAAGGCATCACTTGGTTTTGAGAGCGTGTGCCAGCTTTGGAAAGAAAAAAAAATGTCACAGTTTCGCCCTAAGGGCCATGCAATGAATGCGATAGCAACACAGCAATGTCATACGAAGTAAGGTGAGCGGCTTTGGTAGCAATATGAATTGTAGTAAACATGAGCTGATTAAGTAAGCAGCTGTGCTGCGGCGTAAGTAGACCGACATGAAGAGAGACTCGATGACCACGAGAAGGCGCGTGTGAAACGGTGGTGTTGATGAGAAGCGCTTCCCGTGGGCAGCGCGTGCGAAGGGACACACCTGTAGCGCTGCACTGCCGATCCGGGCAGCATTGCATGTGTAGGGTGCGTTGGAATATGTGACCCGACTATTACTAACTGAATGAACAAGCGTGGTGTGAGCGCGCACAAACAAACACGAATAGATCACACTGAATGACTGCAGACAACGACTGTCAAAACGGTGGCAGCAAGCATACGCCGCAGCGGGCGAAGGTACAGTCAACCACAAAAGTTTGCGGACCACGCGAGCGCGTGGCCAAGAGCCTCTTCGCGACACTTCCGCTACGTCACCAGCGATCGACAGCAGCGCTACGTTGAAGACGCATCCCTCCTTAAATCTATGGCCTGTCTATTTTCGCACTGTGCGCAAATATTTTCTACCTATCTCTTTCAACGTGACGCGCTCTTTGTTAGCCAGGGCTACTTGCTTATATTTTGAGAGCAGAATATCAGTACAAATAATCAGACAGCGTATTCTTCGGCTGTTATCAGTTCTATTTTCGCGTAGCCACGCTGTTTTTTTTTTTTTCGTGAGTGCGTGAGTGAGCGGTGAGGCAGCCATGGGACACAGATGCTTAGTCAGTAGGCAGAATTTTTCCGTTCCTCCCCCATCGCTAAGTGACAGTAGCGGCCGGGATTGGATCGCCTGCGCCCAGGTTTTGCTGCGCAAAGCCCGAACCACCGCGCTGCTATAGTGGTTACATTTAGAAAAATAAGAAATAATCGGGTGCGATGACTCTTTTTATAACCCTTTGCGACATGGCGTCCTCGTTTGGGGACTCGAACTTCGGAGGCGCGTCCCACGCCACGTGTTTCTTCAAATGACCTAAAACTCAGTGTGCATATTCGTGTCCGCTTCCTGATGGGACAACTAGCGGTCAGTTAACTTCATTGTCCTGCGTATTGCTGCAGATGATCACTTTGCTGGAGACACTACCATGTTAGACAATCGTTCGACGTGCCGCGTTCCAAGACCAACGTCAAGAGTATTTTTTTTCTCCGGTCGACACGAATACAACCGAAAAAGCAAGTGTGCATGCGTTTCGGGCCTAATAGTTGATTATTTTTATGCAAGCATTGAAGCTGACGGATTTCAGAATAATTAGATAATGAGTTATACGCTAATTAATTTTTTTTACTGAAACTCGCACAAAACAGCACATTGCTTCGTCTTCTTTCTTGGAATGTAATAGTGAGCGTCTTGAAATGATGCCATGCGCATTTGACGCAATTGCAGACAGTGCATCATAATTCGTGTCTGAAGGGGATGAATTTATTCACAAGACATTTACAGAAGTGTCATGAAACATAGGTCTCTGAATGATCTAGTAGGAAGTGAAATGTCCGCCGTTTTCTAGCACCTTATTGATGCGTGTGGGCATCGACTCGTACAAAGATTCAGTAATCTCCGGTCGACCGCGCAGGCTTTCCCATTCTTGTGCGATCGCTTGCCACAGCGTATCGGCCGTGCGGCCGCGGTTGGCTCGTGTGGACAGCCGTTTCTTCAACATGCCCCAGACCTTTTCTATGGGATTCAAGTCGGCGCCACATGGAGGCCACTCAAGCTGGCAAACAGCATGTTCTTCTAGCAATGACTGGACGATACGTGCTTTATGGATCGGGCTGCGGTCGTGTTGAAAAAAATAGCAGCCGTCGCTGAAGGGACCGTCCAGCGGATACGGAACGAGGTGTCTAGTGATGACGTCGCAGTACCGTGACGCAGTGAAGGGCCCTTCCAGACGCACAAGGGCACCAAGGCCATCTTTGCTGATTGCTCCCCACACGCTCACGGAACACCGTCCACTGGATAGAACACTCTGTGTGTAATTAGGCAGATATCTGCAAGAAATAGCATAGAATTGGGTTCCAGCGGCGCGTCTAAAAATGTTGTGATTCCTCTTGCGTATGAACTTTATAATGCTGTTATAGAGTTGCAATAGAAAACGTGCAAACATCATTAGATAGTACTGAAAGACCCACTGGCAGCTTTTAATTAGCTTCAGAGTAAGTAGTACTATGAAACAATCGTTAATGTTTTCAACATAATACCACTACAGAAAAATCTCGTAATGTCCAAAAGCTCATTTTACGTGAAACATGTTGTGATGCAGAATTAGCTTCGTGACTTAACTGCCAATACACTGTAAACACACCTGCAATTTAGTGGACGCCAAACCCGCTTCCGTTGGTCCCAGCGCGTGGAAAAAGTTGACTCGTCGCTAAAGATGACATCGCCCCATTTCTCTGTTGTCCAATCTTTCATTGCTGTAGCGAACATGAGTCGTTCTTGTAGCTGGCTGTCTGAGAGGCAGGGCTTCTGTGCTGCTACGAAAGACTGCAGGCCAAGCTCACTCAGCCTTCTTCTTACAGTCTCAGACGATACCGTGAGCGAGAGCGCTTCTCGGATATCCTCTGCACTTTGAAAAGGATCAGCCACGATGGCGGCCGTAATCAGGCGGTCCTCTTCCTCAGTCATGGCCCTTGGACGCCCACTGCGCTCCATATCTGTGAATCTGTCATCGTCGCGGAAAGCTTGAATAATCCTATTCACGGCAGTCCGGCTCCTGTTGGTTCGGCGGCAGATTTCGCGCTGAGGTATTCCCTCTATAAATAAACGCACAATGTGCCTTCTTTCGTCAAGTGGAACACGCAGCGGCATCTTTACAAATAGGCAATCACCACGTGGCCTGAAGCAAGTCTACTACGTTTTCAGCGACTGATGCGAAGATGCGCCTATGTGTGAAAGAAAATTTTCTATGCATCCGCTTTTTCTTTATTTTTGATGACAGTGAAACACCTCCCTACCCTTTCTCTCAAGACGCAGAAGCAGCAACACTCATTGGACCAAGATGCTGCCAACCAAAGTGCGCCAGTAAACGTCGCGTAAAAAAATCGTCGCAGCGCTTCATGAAACTTATCTACCCACTGGCACACCAGTCGACAAAGGTTGCAGTGATTGCCCCGATACTGCTATCAAGCCAGATATGTGGCGGTCTTATCGCAGACAGCGCTCTGCGTCAACACAACGAACAATGTCATGCACGGGAATAAAAAATTAACAGGCAGGCGAGTACCAAGAGGGCTCATATCCGGGAGAGCGCCCCTGTCGCCGCTAGGTGGCGTACCGCTAGGTGGCGCGGATAGGCAGTCTGGCACGCGCTCGCGTGGTCCGCAAACTTTTGTGGTTGACTGTACGTGTGGTCTATCGCTTCAACGGAAACTGAGCGGCGAATGCATGGCGCATAAAGGTCAGAGCCGTGTGGAGATAAGCGACGGTGCGGAGGAGCGACGAGCGCGGTTGTTGGCGGAGTAGAAATGCGCCCCCCCCCCCGCTCTTTCCGGCGCTGGCTTCCTGCTTCCTTGCTTGCGCGTGGGAGATTGAGTGCGTTCGCTCTCCGTGATAGCGCGCGTCCCCGCACGCTTCCGCTCGGGCATACGGCGCGCGGCGAAGATTTTATCTATAGGGAACCTCACGGCGACGACGACGGCGACGACGACGGCAGAAATTCGGTTGAAGTGTCCATATAATTGCTATCGCAATAAAATTAGCGTAGCTTGCACTGGAGACGCAGTGCTAAAGAGAGAGCGGAGCTGATGTGCCCCTAGCTAACCTGGCGTTTGGGCTAGGCTAAGGCTAAGCACTACCAAGTTATCCCCAGCATTTACCTGAATTTATTATTATTGATCGATTATCGATTAGGTATTGATTGGCAATCAATTGGCTATCGCAAGGTATTGGCCCCGTATTTGGGCTAAGCTAAGCACTACCAAGTAATCCCCACCATTTTCCAGAATCTATTGATTATTGATCGATTATTGATTAGCTATTGATTGAATATCGATTGGCCATCGCAAGATATTGATCACGTATTTTGGCTAGGCTAAGCACTACCAAGTCCTCCCCAGCATTTAACGAAATTTATTGATTATTGATCGATTATCAATTAGCTATTGATTAGCTATCAATTGCCTCTCAATGACTGACTAAGCTTAAGTAGTCCCAACCCTGCTTAGCTAGACTTACCCTCGAGCTTCGCTAGTTCACATGGGTAAGTTCCATTGCGCTTGGACCCTTTCGGCACTGCAGACAGCATCAGCCCAAATTTTTGGATTCAGCAGACACATTACGCCTGGCTTAACCAGCTCCACTGTTAAAATCAGCTCGTATTAAGGATAATCACGTGAAGAAAACAGACGACGAAGCCAGGCAAAGGACGTGAAAAATAATATGTGCATCTATGCGCTCAGACTGCTCACGCATATGCTCCCTAAGGCGTTGCGCTGCTTAGCACGAGGTCGCGAGATCGAATCCCGGCCGCCGCGGCCGCATTTTGATTGAGACGACATGCAAAAACGCCCGTGTGGTAGCGTTGTAATGCACGTTGAAAAAAAAAGTTGCAGTGGCTTAGCTCGGCTATGCCAGGATATACGTAGCGTTAGCAAAGGTTCAGCTGATTATTCTTAGCTTATTCTTAAGATTATTCTTATGAGTCAAGCTTCTCCGTTCTTCTGCGCTCTTGAGCAGCATTTGCGCTCTCCTTCTCCGTGGCTATACCACACTGGCAAACGCCAGTCAGAAGCGCAGCGGCTCCAGCGCCGTGTCAGACGGCGACTGCACAGCGAGCGCGCGCCGGCGCCAGTGCGTCTACCACGGCTACGACGTCACTCCTCTGGAATGCGCAGACCGGCGCCGGTGATCCGCGCGCGGCGGCGGCGGAGTGCGCGAGAGGTGCCGGCTCCGGTGGCTCCGGTGCGCATGCCGTGTGACATCACTGACCCTTGCGCATGCGCAGCACGGCTCTTTATGTGCCGCGCGAAACGGGCTTGGCTAGGCCAGTGTAGCTAACGCTACAAAACCCCAGGTGCTCAAAATGAACCCGGAGCTCTCCACTATGGCGTGCCTCATAATCAGAACTGGTTTTGGCACGCAAAACCCCAGAAAGAAGAAGTAGAAAGGAACGCCTATGCTCCTCACTAGCGGCGGCCGAGAAATGCCGCTAGTCTACGTAAACACTTCGGATCTCAGCCGCACCACGTGTCCGTGCAATTTACACATTGCAGTGGCAAGACATCTGCAATGTATAAGATACTGTGAAAGTAATAAAAATATGAGAAATGAAGAGATTGTGCAATTGTTTGAGCAATATGTAGCTGCTTTGCATTACGTAGTACTGTTAAGTGCCATAAAATTCAAGAGTCTGAGGGCCGAGATATGTGGCGACCACGAATTTGTTAGTTTGCCGGCCAAACCAAACAAAGCCACACTCACCAGAAGAAATAACGGACATACGAAGCGCCAGCAAAATAGAAGGAAACTGGGTGGATATTCATCCAACGTGAAGTAAATGTCGTCGACAAAACGGCTACTGCCTGCAGAAACAACAATGCAAAAAGCGAGACAATTTACGCATCACAAATCAAGTATGTAGTACGTCAATTCAAGAGCTGTAGATTCAATTACGTGAGACGCTTGAGTGGCAGATTATTCTCATCCGTTTGTGTCATTTGCCGGAAGCATACTACTTACACACCATCGCTGAATGAGATAATGAATAAAAAAATATCGTTGATCCCTCTTTCAGAGGAAACCGTAGAACGCGAAAGTGAAACGCGTGTTCAGAGAAGCTGTTGTACGTTTGCTTCGCGAACTCATGGATCACTACAGCGAAAGGCGCAGGATTTTCGTGTCGGCGACCGTGTTGCAGATTTTTAAAGACGATAGTCTTTCTTGGGGAACTTAAACGCTGAAAATTTGGTCTGTCTGTCTGTTTGTCTGTCTGTCACCCGATTCAGCCACCCGGCCAAAGTTGGACCACTTGCTTACCGCCCACACTACTTAAACTGGCACGGCTGTTCATACTTGTGAACGTTATCGATCACAAAGTAAATATTACGCATATCTGAGGCGCAACATCACTAGGTAAGTATTAGGAGGTGTGTTCCTTTAATAGAAAATACATAGATACGTAACTCTAAAGACCCTAGTTTCTTAAGCTGCGCTGAAAATGCCATGCTGTGCGCGCCGACGAACGACGTTCCCCGACTGCGCGCCGACGAGCGCCCTCAGCCATGGAGGAAGGAAACCCTCTGCACAAGCTCATGTTTCCCGATGTATTGCCAGATGGCGTCCATGTCTCACGCAGCGCCTCCTCAATTTTATCAATACCAGCCAGATGCGGCCGATTCAACATAAAGGAAGCGCTGTCTGAGGCAGGGCAAAACATAAATGGCCGCTTGATGAAATAATGCGGTAAAATGAAATCTGTTCAAACAAACCTTCATGCCAGGACGGAAATGGTACGAGAACAGCATCACGGGTGGCCGCGGATCAGACCAGCACTCATGTAGTACGGCCGGCAGAAGACTATCGTCTTTCGACAACATTTGCAGCGAAGCACGCAGATACGCGGCAAATTTCTTGGCGTGCGGCGTCCGGTTCGCGACCGGCGCCTTGCTGCCGAGCCGTTTAGGGAGCCTACGTGCAAGAAACAGCGCATGCATGTAGGTTCCCCTAGAGTCGCTACGGCGAAAGTACGAGCATTTTGGTCCGCCTCCGTAGTGTCTTGGACAGCAAGTTGAGTTGCGACGCGCTCAGCTTAGAGAATGTGAGTGGCAGAGTTGGCCGCGTGCACTGAGAACGCGCGAAGGCATTCTGCTTCACGCTGGCGCGTCTCCCACGGTACCAAAGCGAGATTCGCCCATCGACTGATTGCCTTTCTGCGCCGCTTAGTTCAGCAGTTTTCTCACTTGGTGCAATTGCAAGCGAAGCAGTAGGTGGTGTGTTATCACTGCTGATGCATGTTGAAGCTGCACTCCGTAGGGGACGAGGCGTCACAGGCTAATCGGACGCGAAAGACAACCCATGTGCCGAAACTGCTTCAACACCTCAGCAGAAGGCCTACATCGGTTTCGAGCCTCCGCTGGGCTGAGACTACCTGTAGGTGCTTGTTAGTCGATCACTCTAGGCGCTCACTGTAGGCGCTCGTTAGTGTCATGATGCAGTTCTTTTCTTCACCCCTCCTAAATGGCAGCGACATCCCTGTCAAAAGAGAGCACATTTCATGCGTTCGCGCCGACGTCCCATCCGTTAGAGAAAGTTGATGGTGCACCATGACATACAGCACTTTCGTGTAAAAAATGTAATAGTGAAATAACTCATTTTAGATTCCGGAGATGACATTGCAATAATATATATCATATTATTTATTTCATTCTAAATGATTCCTGCATGAGTAGGGAAAAAGCACTGCTGAAATTATTTCTTTGGCCTTCTTGCGTCTGAGGTGCCGACGACCATGGCTCCGCTATAACAATAGAATAACTATGCAAAAACACACAATGTAAAAGCAATTACATACACTTAAAGCTACAAACCCTCTCCGTGTGCTGAAGCAAGCAAACTAAGCAAAATAATAAGCAAATATATTACACATTTATCTGAAATGATATTCCCTCCAGTGGTCTTGAAGTACCATAGTTTTCTTTAACATAGAAAAACACCGCATATCCACGGGGTGAATGATGATGAGTGGGCAAAGCTCCGCAGGGAATCATCGGTAAACCGTGAGTCTTCTGCGTAATTCGCCCAGCCTCGCCGCACTAAATCGAACGATTGACTTCCACCAATGACACGCGCCATATGTGACGTCATTCCTATTTTATAACAGTGCCCTTCATTATAATTGCACCATCTCCCGCTTAAGGGGACGCTAGCACAAACGCGTTAGAAACGTTCAGTACTCTCTAGTAAGGGGGAGAGGCCACAGCGTCTTACGCAGCCGTTTACACATGCCGGAACGTGCACCGCGTTTTCCGATTCCATCACATGTCTGCTGAGAGAGTATAACCCCCGTATTCATAAACGCTCCTCGACTTGAACTTGACTTGCCACCGCCTTCAACGCGTTTCAAACGCGCTGCCCAAGGCGGTGGCAAGTCAAGTTCAAGTCGAGGAGCGTTTATGAATACAGGGGTAAGGCGGAGAGGCCACAGCGTCTTACACCAGATATTCACGTATGCCTCCTGTACTTATTGATTACGCAATGCCTCTATGACTGCTGGTATCTCTTCTGAATCAAATGCCTTTTCATAATCTATGAAAGCCATATAGAGAGGTTGATTCTACTCCGCAGATTTCTCGATTACCTGATTGATGACAAGGATATGATCCATCGTAGAATATCCCTTCCTGAAGCCAGCCTGTTCTCTTGGTTGGCTGAAGTCAAGTGTTGCCCTGATTCTATTGGAAATTATCTTGGTGAATATTTTATACAATACTGAAAGCAAGCTAATGGGTCTATAATTCTTCAATTCTTTAACGTCTCCCTTCTTTTGGATTAGTATAATGTTGGCGTTCTTCCAGCTCTGTGGTACACTTGAAGTTGTGAGGCATTGCGTATAAAGGGCGGCAAGCTTTTCAAGCATGATATCTCCTCCATTTTTGATTAAATCTACTGTTATTTCATCTGCTCCAACTGCTTTGCCTCTGGTCATGTCTTTCAAGGCCCTTCTTACTTCATCGCTAGTTATAGAAAGAAGGAGCCTCTGTATCCGGTTCATCACTATATCGAATGAAAGTCGCTTGGCTGTTTTGGGCACTGTACAGGTCAGTATAGAATTCTTCCGCTGCTTTTACTATGTCATCGAAATTGCTGATGATATTACCATGCTTATTATTAGTGCATACATCTTGCCTTGTCCTATACCAAGCTTTCTTCTTACTGATTTAATGCTGCGTCCACATTTTACGGCTTCCTCAATCTTTCCCACGTTATAATTTCGAATATCTCTTACTTTCTTCTTGTTGATCAGTTTTGACAGTTCAGCGAATTCTATCTGATCAATACCAGGAATCTGGGACATCGCCGAACAGCGCCTCTAGCGGCCGCCTCTGAAAACATGCGCTTTTTCTATGGGAGAGCGTCGTTTTTCCCAAATAACTAATCATAGAAGCCATCTTTCAAAATATTATCGTGGAAATAGGCTCTAGGAGCTTAGCCCGACATCTCATGCAAGCGGTACCATTACTTATGACGGAAAACCCGTTCCAAATTGCGGGCGAAGTTCGAAGTATGGGAGTCTATGGAAAAGGCCAAATTTTGGAGGCTTTTTTGGCCAGTAAAAAGCAATTTGCGATGATCCTATTGCATCGATCGACGTATTACTGGGGATTTATCAACTTCAATGACTCAGCTTTAAGCTAGTTGCAGCAGCAGCTCTTGAAATGGCAAAAAAGTCGTTCCAAAATCGCAGTTTTCAAAACAAGGTCGCAGAATTTATTGCGGTACGTATATAAACCTAGTTTTTGCCTCCAGCAGCACGTCGAACCGATAGCCGTGCGTTCTGCGTGACCACAGATTAGGATCACTGATACCACGATTGTGAGTTCGCAGGTTCGAAGCCAGCGGCGCCGCTATTTTTTATCCCTTTCTCGCTGCTTAGTTTGGCGGTTTCCCGCCAGATGGCATATTCCCAAATGCAGGTCATTTAGTTACGGTTCTTGTTTCGTTTCTTTATGCTGTACCAACGTCTTCCTAAAAAAAATTGCTGGCTGGTTTCGTGAACGTGCGAACGTGCTTCCAAACTTCTTTTGCACTTTAGGTGTATTGTATTCGAGACAATAAACCCACGTTACGTGTTTTGAAAGTTCATTTCTTTCTTAAGGCAAACATTTATGAAGACATTACTAAGAAATATTTTTGTTGTCTTCAGTTATGTCGTGGAAAAGGCGTGTTTGTGCGATTCTTGTGCAGCTTGAACCATACCACAAAAATACATAGTGTCCAGTTTGTGCAATTAAAAGACACAGAAGTAGAAAACTTGGCTACAGCCCCAGACGTAGTATTCTTACAAGGGAATACAGAAGCTATTTGACTGAGTATATTTGCATTATATCAAAGCAGAATTTTTGCGTACCGGATCTTCGGTGCAAATGAAGGCTGTCCGAATTATTTCACAAGCTTTTTTGCTTAGTACAAACCGATACCTCGAAACATAAACATTCTATCCTCAATATGCAGCGCACGTGTCTTATCTTTTGAGCCTTTTTCATATACCTTCACGAAATTCCAGAAATACTAAAGGTCTTCATATCCTTTTACCACGACGTACGCAGAGGAGTATTGGAAATTATGCGAAAAGACACCGGGACGTGTTAATGTAGTTTGTCGTGTAAAATCGAGAACGATTCCAATCACAGACCACACCCTTTTTGAGTTATGCCCACAAAGTGTTGCAAGAAGACATTGTTTTCGGCTAGAATCACCAAAGTTGTTATGGCATTCTGCTGAATCAGATCGCTCTTTTGCTCTTTTGCTGAATCAGATCGCTGCACCGTGATATAATTACTGGTACAATTCTTCAGTAATTCTGTAAGAATATTCTCCTACCCTAAATTTAACGTGTTTGAACAATTGAAGAAACATGAGAAAGGACTGTGAGGGTTTGCAGAAATGTTCCCTTATTAGAATCGTTTATGACCCATATCAGTACGGTAGTATTGTCATGATCACGCCAGCGTCCACTGACATCATTTATCACTTTAATGCCTGCAAATAAAATACAAAAGTGTCGTTGCTTGTGCGTGAGTAGCACAATCGCAGCTGATCCTTTCATATAGGCCCACTAAGCCACACCTTCCCTTTTCTGCCATGGTGCCACAAGAGATGTCAATTTCACCCTTGAATTTCTCCCTTTCAGTTTCCTAGAAAGTGTAGGGACGTACACAAGACGAACAGGCGAAGTTTTGAAGTAGTCCTGAGATTTTAGTAAAATTTCATAGGCAATGTTATTATCCTTTATTTGTTTACATATTTATTACACCTGATTGGTGATAATAATGACGTACTACATAAAAGTTCAGTTCTTCTACTTAATAAGTCATGTCTGAGATGGCTGTCCTGAAAATTAACCAGGTGTAAGCACTGCATGACGTTGGCTGGAAGGCCATTCATTAAAAAAAATTGTGTGCAGAATAAAGAAAATGCAGGTGTGCAATCACACAGTCGCCGCCAAAAGTTTACGCGGCCGAGGTTCTCCGCATAAGTTCATTTTCAACGCAGCTACGCCCGCAGCCAGTAAAACTATGCAAAACTTTTGCTTTGTTTACTCTAGACCAGTATACGCTATAAATCCGAATACTGCGATGCGTGAGTAAGGCATAGAAATATAAATATTTTTTCACCTTCCGGGGCACGAAAGCTTTTGACGCTGACTATACGTTCTGAAGGCGAGCTTATTCGTGATGACAAGCGCGAACTCTTGATGATGGAATATTGGAGCGTAGAATTGTAGAACTTGTGCAAGCTCAGGCGACTTCACGACGCAAACATAGCGATGAGGGGACGTCGAGACTTGCCTCGCTGCCCCCTCACGGGCGTGCTGGGTCGCCCATGTTTAGTCGTCGAGGGCGGAGCTCCGCAGAGCCTCACGCAACCTCGACGAGAGGGTCGTAGTGTGAATGTGAGTGTACTGTGCTGGGCACTCCCACAGCATATGCGGAAGCGTAGCCGGGTGAATGCCACAGCACCGGCATTTGGGGGTACCGTAAATTTCAGGGAATATAAGGTGGAGGCGGGCGGGTGAAGGGTACGTATTTGTTTGTAGCAGACGCAGGGTGGTAGCCTGCGCCCAACTGAATTTGGGGTGAGGTGGGGGGAAAGATCGGCACAGCATGCGTTTTGTTTATTAACACTGATGATAAATGAATAGTCAAAGTAAATGAATATCACTCTTTCATAAAATGTACTATACTAACCCAGAAACAAAAAATGACCTTTTTATATCACCCCCCTATCACCCCCCTATATTTCATCGCGAATCGACCACAACGTCAAGGTACAAGTACCAACTTGCCGCACAAACCTGTTCTTCAATTCATTCCTGCCCAAGACAGCATCGCAATGGAACCACCTCCCCGCCTCGATCGCCAGCAATCCGGTTCATTCATGCTTTCAAACTGCTGTATCTAACATTATATAATGATTCACCACTCCTCTCTGTAATGCCATAAGGCATTGAGAGTATGTTAAATAAATAAATAAATAAAATATTACTGTCCGATTCTGGACAGACTCGAGTGTAACGCATACGTTCTATATCACGGTAGATTCCATACTAATTCCATACTACGCATTCCTATTCGAATTTTGGCCTGTCTTAAGCCTACCGAGTTTCAAGTAATCAAAATAGGTAGGCAATTGCTTCTTGGGATGTAGCCGATGCCATGGTAGATGTGATTAGTAATGCGGTATATATGAGTAGGCTGACTGGGATAATTACATGAAATGCGGCAACGTACCTACGTTAAGTCACGGTGGAAATTACAGAGCCCTTTATTGTATATATATTGAAGTCATCGGAGAGTGTCTCTGCTAAATGTAATACGTTTAATAATATCAGGACTGATTAGCCTTCTGTTAAGCTGTTAGGAAAAATACCATATACGAAGTTGTATTGTGGTTTAAATTGCACCGTTATCAGCGCTTCCGAAAGAAAGTGACTGTACAAATCCATCTTTCTCCGGCGTTCATGTCATCTAGGTACCACCGCCTGAGTGAGTGAGTGAAATAACTTTTATTACAGGTCCGGCGAGGACGCGAACTCGTCGCGCACCCGGCTAGTCCCACGTCGGGACCGGCAGGTCTAGCCCACCAGCCCGGTCGCGGGCACACCGGACAGCCAGGATTTGCTTGTCTAGAGCGGGGCTACGCAGAAGCGAGTCCCACTGATCCTTGCTGAACTTGGGGTATCTCGACCCGCACTCCCTGAGCATGTGTGCTAGAGTGGAGGTCTGCCCACAGATTGGGCAGGCGTCGTCGCGATATACGTCAGGGTAAACTTCGTGCAGAACGGCCAGACACGGATATGTGCCGGTCTGTAAAAGTCTAAGCGAAACAGCTTGCGCCCTATTCAATTTGGGGTGAGGGGGTGGAAAGACCCTTCTGGACATGTAGAAAAATTTTGTCACCTCGTTGTGAGTAGCGGGAGCATCCCTGTGGCCTTAGGGGGGAGGGGTGTCGGCTCTCCTTACAGAGGAAGCGCGGTCGGTGAGGTCGCGCGCAGCCTCGTGAGCAGATTCATTGAGGTTCGGGGGAGCACCCTCGACCGACCCTACGTGAGCGGGAAACCAGTGAATCGAATGATGCGTGAGAGCATCCGGATTGGAGACGCTAAGAAGACGAGCAGCCTGCTCGGCGATGCGACCCTTCTGAAAAGCCCTAACTGCCGTTTTGGAATCGCTGTAGATCTCAGACCCACGACCGTCTAGCAGGGCGAGGGCGATGGCGGCTTGCTCGGCGACTTCGGGGTCTGAAGTGCGAATTGAAGCGCTATTGGAAAGCTTGCCGCTGGAGTCGACCACGACGACGGCAAAGGTCTTTCCATCGCTGTACTCCGCGGCGTCGACGAAGCGTGCTCTGATGCCTTGTTGATAGATCTGTTTCAGAATTGCTACTGCTCTCGCCTTGCGTCCGTGCGGCCTCGTTGTTGACGGGATCGGACTTTTCGAGATACGGGGCACTTCGACTTGTT
>NC_051155.1:70719860-70780263 GCF_013339745.2 Dermacentor silvarum
CAAAGCCCGAACCACCGCGCTGCTATAGTGGTTACATTTAGAAAAATAAGAAATAATCGGGTGCGATGACTCTTTTTATAACCTTTGCGACATGGCGTCCTCGTTTGGGGACTCGAACTTCGGAGGCGCGTCCCACGCCACGTGTTTCTTCAATGACCTAAAACTCAGTGTGCATATTCGTGTCCGCTCCTGATGGACAACTAGCGGTCAGTTTAACTTCATTGTCCTGCGTATTGCTGCAGATGATCACTTTGCTGGAGACACTACCATGTTAGACAATCGTTCGACGTGCCGCGTTCCAAGACCAACGTCAAGAGTATTTTTTTTCTCCGGTCGACACGAATACAACCGAAAAAGCAAGTGTGCATGCGTTCGGGCCTAATAGTTGATTATTTTTATGCAAGCATTGAAGCTGACGGATTTCAGAATAATTAGATAATGAGTTATACGCTAATTAATTTTTTTTACTGAAACTCGCACAAAACAGCACATTGCTTCGTCTTCTTCTTGGAATGTAATAGTGAGCGTCTTGAAATGATGCCATGCGCATTTGACGCAATTGCAGACAGTGCATCATAATTCGTGTCTGAAGGGGATGAATTTATTCACAAGACATTTACAGAAGTGTCATGAAACATAGGTCTCTGAATGATCTAGTAGGAAGTGAAATGTCCGCCGTTTCTAGCACCTTATTGATGCGTGTGGGCATCGACTCGTACAAAGATTCAGTAATCTCCGGTCGACCGCGCAGGCTTTCCCATTCTTGTGCGATCGCTTGCCACAGCGTATCGGCCGTGCGGCCGCGGTTGGCTCGTGTGGACAGCCGTTTCTTCACATGCCCCAGACCTTTTCTATGGGAATTCAAGTCGGCGCCACATGGAGGCCACTCAAGCTGGCAAACAGCATGTTCTTCTAGCAATGACTGGACGATACGTGCTTTATGGATCGGGCTGCGGTCGTGTTGAAAAAAATAGCAGCCGTCGCTGAAGGGACCGTCCAGCGGATACGGAACGAGGTGTCTAGTGATGACGTCGCAGTACCGTGACGCAGTGAAGGGCCCTTCCAGACGCACAAGGGCACCAAGGCCATCTTTGCTGATTGCTCCCCACACGCTCACGGACACCGTCCACTGATAGAACACTCTGTGTGTAATTAGGCAGATATCTGCAAGAAATAGCATACAATTGGGTTCCAGCGGCGCGTCTAAAAATGTTGTGATTCCTCTTGCGTATGAACTTTATAATGCTGTTATAGAGTTGCAATAGAAAACGTGCAAACATCATTAGATAGTACTGAAAGACCCACTGGCAGCTTTTAATTAGCTTCAGAGTAAGTAGTACTATGAAACAATCGTTAATGTTTTCAACATAATACCACTACAGAAAAATCTCGTAATGTCCAAAAGCTCATTTTACGTGAAACATGTTGTGATGCAGAATTAGCTTCGTGACTTAACTGCCAATACACTGTAAACACACCTGCAATTTAGCGGTACGCCAAACCCGCTTCCGTTGGTCCCAGCGCGTGGAAAAGTTGACTCGTCGCTAAAGATGACATCGCCCCATTTCTCTGTTGTCCAATCTTTCATTGCTGTAGCGAACATGAGTCGTTCTTGTAGCTGGCTGTCTGAGAGGCAGGGCTTCTGTGCTGCTACGAAAGACTGCAGGCCAAGCTCACTCAGCCTTCTTCTTACAGTCTCAGACGATACCGTGAGCGAGAGCGCTTCTCGGATATCCTCTGCACTTTGAAAAGGATCAGCCACGATGGCGGCCGTAATCAGGCGGTCCTCTTCCTCAGTCATGGCCCTTGGACGCCCACTGCGCTCCATATCTGTGAATCTGTCATCGTCGCGGAAAGCTTGAATAATCCTATTCACGGCAGTCCGGCTCCTGTTGGTTCGGCGGCAGATTTCGCGCTGAGGTATTCCCTCTATAAATAAACGCACAATGTGCCTTCTTTCGTCAAGTGGAACACGCAGCGGCATCTTTACAAATAGGCAATCACCACGTGGCCTGAAGCAAGTCTACTACGTTTTCAGCGACTGATGCGAAGATGCGCCTATGTGTGAAAGAAATTTTCTATGCATCCGCTTTTTCTTTATTTTTGATGACAGTGAAACACCTCCCTACCCTTTCTCTCAAGACGCAGAAGCAGCAACACTCATTGGACCAAGATGCTGCCAACCAAAGTGCGCCAGTAAACGTCGCGTAAAAAAATCGTCGCAGCGCTTCATGAAACTTATCTACCCACTGGCACACCAGTCGACAAAGGTTGCAGTGATTGCTCCGATACTGCTATCAAGCCAGATATGTGGCGGTCTTATCGCAGACAGCGCTCTGCGTCAACACAACGAACAATGTCATGCACGGGAATAAAAAATTAACAGGCAGGCGAGTACCAAGAGGGCTCATATCCGGGAGAGCGCCCCTGTCGCCGCTAGGTGGCGTACCGCTAGGTGGCGCGGATAGGCAGTCTGGCACGCGCTCGCGTGGTCCGCAAACTTTTGTGGTTGACTGTACGTGTGGTATATCGCTTCAACGGAAACTGAGCGGCGAATGCATGGCGCATAAAGGTCAGAGCCGTGTGGAGATAAGCGACGGTGCGGAGGAGCGACGAGCGCGGTTGTTGGCGGAGTAGAAATGCGCCCCCCCCCCCCCCCCCCCGCTCTTTCCGGCGCTGGCTTCCTGCTTCCTTGCTTGCGCGTGGGAGATTGAGTGCGTTCGCTCTCCGTGATAGCGCGCGTCCCCGCACGCTTCCGCTCGGGCATACGGCGCGCGGCGAAGATTTTATCTATAGGGAACCTCACGGCGACGACGACGGCGACGCCGACGGCAGAAATTCGGTTGAAGTGTCCATATAATTGCTATCGCAATAAAATTAGCGTAGCTTGCACTGGAGACGCAGTGCTAAAGAGAGAGCGGAGCTGATGTGCCCCTAGCTAACCTGGCGTTTGGGCTAGGCTAAGGCTAAGCACTACCAAGTTATCCCCAGCATTTACCTGAATTTATTATTATTGATCGATTATCGATTAGGTATTGATTGGCAATCAATTGGCTATCGCAAGGTATTGGCCCCGTATTTGGGCTAAGCTAAGCACTACCAAGTAATCCCCACCATTTTCCAGAATCTATTGATTATTGATCGATTATTGATTAGCTATTGATTGAATATCGATTGGCCATCGCAAGATATTGATCACGTATTTTGGCTAGGCTAAGCACTACCAAGTCCTCCCCAGCATTTAACGAAATTTATTGATTATTGATCGATTATCAATTAGCTATTGATTAGCTATCAATTGCCTCTCAATGACTGACTAAGCTTAAGTAGTCCCAACCCTGCTTAGCTAGACTTACCCTCGAGCTTCGCTAGTTCACATGGGTAAGTTCCATTGCGCTTGGACCCTTTCGGCACTGCAGACAGCATCAGCCCAAATTTTTGGATTCAGCAGACACATTACGCCTGGCTTAACCAGCTCCACTGTTAAAATCAGCTCGTATTAAGGATAATCACGTGAAGAAAACAGACGACGAAGCCAGGCAAAGGACGTGAAAAATAATATGTGCATCTATGCGCTCAGACTGCTCACGCATATGCTCCCTAAGGCGTTGCGCTGCTTAGCACGAGGTCGCGAGATCGAATCCCGGCCGCCGCGGCCGCATTTTGATTGAGACGACATGCAAAAACGCCCGTGTGGTAGCGTTGTAATGCACGTTGAAAAAAAAAGTTGCAGTGGCTTAGCTCGGCTATGCCAGGATATACGTAGCGTTAGCAAAGGTTCAGCTGATTATTCTTAGCTTATTCTTAAGATTATTCTTATGAGTCAAGCTTCTCCGTTCTTCTGCGCTCTTGAGCAGCATTTGCGCTCTCCTTCTCCGTGGCTATACCACACTGGCAAACGCCAGTCAGAAGCGCAGCGGCTCCAGCGCCGTGTCAGACGGCGACTGCACAGCGAGCGCGCGCCGGCGCCAGTGCGTCTACCACGGCTACGACGTCACTCCTCTGGAATG
Source organism: Dermacentor silvarum (assembly GCF_013339745.2). Classification (NCBI taxonomy): domain Eukaryota; kingdom Metazoa; phylum Arthropoda; class Arachnida; order Ixodida; family Ixodidae; genus Dermacentor; species Dermacentor silvarum. Next base: position 70,723,871 of record NC_051155.1, read on the forward strand.
CGCAGACCGGCGCCGGTGATCCGCGCGCGGCGGCGGCGGAGTGCGCGAGAGGTGCCGGCTCCGGTGGCTCCGGTGCGCATGCCGTGTGACATCACTGACCCTTGCGCATGCGCAGCACGGCTCTTTATGTGCCGCGCGAAACGGGCTTGGCTAGGCCAGTGTAGCTAACGCTACAAAACCCCAGGTGCTCAAAATGAACCCGGAGCTCTCCACTATGGCGTGCCTCATAATCAGAACTGGTTTGGCACGCAAAACCCAGAAAGAAGAAGTAGAAAGGAACGCCTATGCTCCTCACTAGCGGCGGCCGAGAAATGCCGCTAGTCTACGTAAACACTTCGGATCTCAGCCGCACCACGTGTCCGTGCAATTTACACATTGCAGTGGCAAGACATCTGCAATGTATAAGATACTGTGAAAGTAATAAAAATATGAGAAATGAAGAGATTGTGCAATTGTTTGAGCAATATGTAGCTGCTTTGCATTACGTAGTACTGTTAAGTGCCATAAAATTCAAGAGTCTGAGGGCCGAGATATGTGGCGACCACGAATTTGTTAGTTTGCCGGCCAAACCAAACAAAGCCACACTCACCAGAAGAAATAACGGACATACGAAGCGCCAGCAAAATAGAAGGAAACTGGGTGGATATTCATCCAACGTGAAGTAAATGTCGTCGACAAAACGGCTACTGCCTGCAGAAACAACAATGCAAAAAGCGAGACAATTTACGCATCACAAATCAAGTATGTAGTACGTCAATTCAAGAGCTGTAGATTCAATTACGTGAGACGCTTGAGTGGCAGATTATTCTCATCCGTTTGTGTCATTTGCCGGAAGCATACTACTTACACACCATCGCTGAATGAGATAATGAATAAAAAAATATCGTTGATCCCTCTTTCAGAGGAAACCGTAGAACGCGAAAGTGAAACGCGTGTTCAGAGAAGCTGTTGTACGTTTGCTTCGCGAACTCATGGATCACTACAGCGAAAGGCGCAGGATTTTCGTGTCGGCGACCGTGTTGCAGATTTTTAAAGACGATAGTCTTTCTTGGGGAACTTAAACGCTGAAAATTTGGTCTGTCTGTCTGTTTGTCTGTCTGTCACCCGATTCAGCCACCCGGCCAAAGTTGGACCACTTGCTTACCGCCCACACTACTTAAACTGGCACGGCTGTTCATACTTGTGAACGTTATCGATCACAAAGTAAATATTACGCATATCTGAGGCGCAACATCACTAGGTAAGTATTAGGAGGTGTGTTCCTTTAATAGAAAATACATAGATACGTAACTCTAAAGACCCTAGTTTCTTAAGCTGCGCTGAAAATGCCATGCTGTGCGCGCCGACGAACGACGTTCCCCGACTGCGCGCCGACGAGCGCCCTCAGCCATGGAGGAAGGAAACCCTCTGCACAAGCTCATGTTTCCCGATGTATTGCCAGATGGCGTCCATGTCTCACGCAGCGCCTCCTCAATTTTATCAATGCCAGCCAGATGCGGCCGATTCAACATAAAGGAAGCGCTGTCTGAGGCAGGGCAAAACATAAATGGCCGCTTGATGAAATAATGCGGTAAAATGAAATCTGTTCAAACAAACCTTCATGCCAGGACGGAAATGGTACGAGAACAGCATCACGGGTGGCCGCGGATCAGACCAGCACTCATGTAGTACGGCCGGCAGAAGACTATCGTCTTTCGACAACATTTGCAGCGAAGCACGCAGATACGCGGCAAATTTCTTGGCGTGCGGCGTCCGGTTCGCGACCGGCGCCTTGCTGCCGAGCCGTTTAGGGAGCCTACGTGCAAGAAACAGCGCATGCATGTAGGTTCCCCTAGAGTCGCTACGGCGAAAGTACGAGCATTTTGGTCCGCCTCCGTAGTGTCTTGGACAGCAAGTTGAGTTGCGACGCGCTCAGCTTAAAGAATGTGAGTGGCAGAGTTGGCCGCGTGCACTGAGAACGCGCGAAGGCATTCTGCTTCACGCTGGCGCGTCTCCCACGGTACCAAAGCGAGATTCGCCCATCGACTGATTGCCTTTCTGCGCCGCTTAGTTCAGCAGTTTTCTCACTTGGTGCAATTGCAAGCGAAGCAGTAGGTGGTGTGTTAGCACTGCTGATGCATGTTGAAGCTGCACTCCGTAGGGGACGAGGCGTCACAGGCTAATCGGACGCGAAAGACAACCCATGTGCCGAAACTGCTTCAACACCTCAGCAGAAGGCCTACATCGGTTTCGAGCCTCCGCTGGGCTGAGACTACCTGTAGGTGCTTGTTAGTCGATCACTCTAGGCGCTCACTGTAGGCGCTCGTTAGTGTCATGATGCAGTTCTTTTCTTCACCCCTCCTAAATGGCAGCGACATCCCTGTCAAAAGAGAGCACATTTCATGCGTTCGCGCCGACGTCCCATCCGTTAGAGAAAGTTGATGGTGCACCATGACATACAGCACTTTCGTGTAAAAAATGTAATAGTGAAATAACTCATTTTAGATTCCGGAGATGACATTGCAATAATATATATCATATTATTTATTTCATTCTAAATGATTCCTGCATGAGTAGGGAAAAAGCACTGCTGAATTATTTCTTTGGCCTTCTTGCGTCTGAGGTGCCGACGACCATGGCTCCGCTATAACAATAGAATAACTATGCAAAAACACACAATGTAAAAGCAATTACATACACTTAAAGCTACAAACCCTCTCCGTGTGCTGAAGCAAGCAAACTAAGCAAAATAATAAGCAAATATATTACACATTTATCTGAAATGATATTCCCTCCAGTGGTCTTGAAGTACCATAGTTTTCTTTAACATAGAAAAACACCGCATATCCACGGGGTGAATGACGATGAGTGGGCAAAGCTCCGCAGGGAATCATCGGTAAACCGTGAGTCTTCTGCGTAATTCGCCCAGCCTCGCCGCACTAAATCGAACGATTGACTTCCACCAATGACACGCGCCATATGTGACGTCATTCCTATTTATAACAGTGCCCTTCATTATAATTGCACCATCTCCCGCTTAAGGGGACGCTAGCACAAACGCGTTAGAAACGTTCAGTACTCTCTAGTAAGGGGGAGAGGCCACAGCGTCTTACGCAGCCGTTTACACATGCCGGAACGTGCACCGCGTTTTCCGATTCCATCACATGTCTGCTGAGAGAGTATAACCCCCGTATTCATAAACGCTCCTCGACTTGAACTTGACTTGCCACCGCCTTCAACGCGTTTCAAACGCGCTGCCCAAGGCGGTGGCAAGTCAAGTTCAAGTCGAGGAGCGTTTATGAATACAGGGGTAAGGCGGAGAGGCCACAGCGTCTTACACCAGATATTCACGTATGCCTCCTGTACTTATTGATTACGCAATGCCTCTATGACTGCTGGTATCTCTTCTGAATCAAATGCCTTTTCATAATCTATGAAAGCCATATAGAGAGGTTGATTCTACTCCGCAGATTTCTCGATTACCTGATTGATGACAAGGATATGATCCATCGTAGAATATCCCTTCCTGAAGCCAGCCTGTTCTCTTGGTTGGCTGAAGTCAAGTGTTGCCCTGATTCTATTGGAAATTATCTTGGTGAATATTTTATACAATACTGAAAGCAAGCTAATGGGTCTATAATTCTTCAATTCTTTAACGTCTCCCTTCTTTTGGATTAGTATAATGTTGGCGTTCTTCCATCTCTGTGGTACACTTGAAGTTGTGAGGCATTGCGTATAAAGGGCGGCAAGCTTTTCAAGCATGATATCTCCTCCATTTTTGATTAAATCTACTGTTATTCCATCTGCTCCAACTGCTTTGCCTCTGGTCATGTCTTTCAAGGCCCTTCTTACTTCATCGCTAGTTATAGAAAGAAGGAGCCTCTGTATCCGGTTCATCACTATATCGAATGAAAGTCGCTTGGCTGTTTTGGGCACTGTACAGGTCAGTATAGAATTCTTCCGCTGCTTTTACTATGTCATCGAAATTGCTGATGATATTACCATGCTTATTATTAGTGCATACATCTTGCCTTGTCCTATACCAAGCTTTCTTCTTACTGATTTAATGCTGCGTCCACATTTTACGGCTTCCTCAATCTTTCCCACGTTATAATTTCGAATATCTCTTACTTTCTTCTTGTTGATCAGTTTTGACAGTTCAGCGAATTCTATCTGATCTCTTGAGTTGGACACTTTCATGTTTTGTCGTTTCTTTATTAGGTCCTTTGTTTCTTGGGAGAGCTTACCTACTGGTTGCCTTGGTGCCTTACCTTCCACTTCAATTGCAACCTAGCTACGGTTTCATTCATTACCTCTATGTTGTCTTTATCTTCATTTTCTAAAGCTGCACATGTGTTTGCGAGCACCAGCCTGAATTGGTCTGCTTTTACCTTTACTGCTTCTAGATTGGCCTGTTTCCTCTTGACTAATTTCACTCTTTCTCTCCTCAAATTGAGAGAAATCCTAGACCTCACTAACCTATGATCACTGCACTTTACCTTACCTAACACTTCTACATCATGCACTATGCTTGGATCGGCGGAGAGTATGAAATCTGTTTCATTCCTTGTTTCTCCATTAGGGCTTTTCCCGGTCCACTTCCTGTTGCTGCACTTCCTGAAGAAGGTATTCATTATTCGGAGCCTATTCTATTCCGCGAATTCTATTAACATCTCTCCTATTGCATTCCTAGAATCGATGCCGTAGTTGCCAACTGCTTGCTCACCAACCTGCCTCTTGCCCACTTTTGCATTGAAGTCGCCCATGACTACAGTATACTGAGTTTGCACCTTTCTCATTGCTAATTCAACATATTCATAAAACTGTTCTATTTCGTCATCATCGTGACTAGAGGTTGGGGCATAGGCTTGTACTACCTTCATTTTGTACCTCCTATTCAGCTTTATTACGACTGCTACCCTCTCATTAGTGCTGTAGCATTCTTCAATGTTGCCCGCTATGGTTTTATGAACTAGAAATCCTACCCCGGATTCTTTCTTGTCTGGAAAACCTCGGTAGCAGAGGACGTGGCCGTTTGTCAGCACTGTGAAGCCTCACCAGTTCTTCTAACCTCACTAAGGCCCAGGTAATGCCTGATAATTCTTGAAGTAGTCCTGCTAAGCTAGCTTCACTCGAGAGGGTGCGCGTGTTGAACGTTGCCAGGTTCAGTTTACATTGCCGGCCTGTCCGGACCAAGAAATTCGTAGCACCCTCTGCCGCGTAGCACGTCTGACCGCCGCCTTGGTCAGGTGCTGCGCAGCCACTGCGAACTGAGTGCCATGGGTTATTTGTCGGAGTCATGAGGGAAGTAGTGGCCGAATACTGCACCAGGGAGGCCAATTCCTGTTCTGGTGAGGGAGTGACTGTGATGAAGCTTAGTGGGCCTTTCTAGTTTGGTTGCACCTGAACTAGTATAGCCCCACTAGCTCTCGGCAATATATTTTTCTTGCCGGTGGCAGGCACCGCTCCATGCCTGCGGTATACTTTAGTCGATTAATCGATTAACCGTTCATCGATATTACTATCCCTAGGACATTGCCCGATTACAGAGGAGACAACTACAGTAGAGCGATCGGCGAAGGAGACTTGGGTGGCACACATACCAAAAACACGAGCTGTTTCACCGTCGGCGGCGCGGACAGTAGTCGTCGTGGCGGGTGTTATTTTCTTCAGGTGGTTACGAAGCTCAGCGCTCATCACAGATAAATGAGCAGCAATGTCAGCGCTAACCACAGATAAGTACACAGCAGTGTATATAAGAGCAGATACAGGAACACCGTCGACTTACACTTCAAGAATGTTCATATGAGTGGGAAGCGCCAGTAGATAATTTGGCGGCGTAGGGGGCAATGAAGCATCACCTCGATGGGCTGCAATGTCTAGTTTTCCGGCTGCGAGTGTCCGTAGGGAGTCATGGAATATGAGCGACAGCCCTGGGGCGAGCGAGATTGTCAGCTTTGAGGCGAAGTTGACCGTGAAAGGGGCGGTTCTGTCCAGGAGGTTCAGTGGTGGCATTATTGGATCGTTCGGCATAGGTACGAGAAGGGCCGCTTGGAGGAGAGTCTGGGTCAGCATAGGTGGTCGCAGCCGGCGAACTCCACCGTGTGCGACATAGGCGAGAAATGTGCCATAATCGAGGGCAGTGAAAACAAATGGGCTTGGCGTCAGCAGTGCGGCATTCAGATGGGTTACAGAAAATGGTGGATAATAAGTTGTGGGATGGGCAGAATCGAAGAATCCAAGCGGGCGTTAGGGCGATGGGCCGAGCAAACGGAGTCAATACCCATGTTAGCGAACTCTTGGCGGACAACTGCCTGAATCTGGAAAACCGTGACCGCAGTAGTGTTGGGGAAGCTTCATTTGGTAGAGGGGAAGACTGTTGGTCGATACGTCGGCTTTTTGCTAGTTCCAGGCGGTGGCACTCTTTGATAACTGCGTCCACCGTCGCCGCATTGTTGAAGGCGAGAAAGTTGAAGGCGTGATCGGCAATACCTTTCAGAATGTCGGAAACCTTGCTGACTCAGTCATGTGTGCGTCAACACTGGGGCACAAAACGAAGACGTCTTGAATGTAAGTAATGTAGGGCTCTGCTGACAACTGCACGCGGCTGGATAACGCCTTCTTCACCGCAAGTTGGTGACCGTAAGGGTTGCTGAACTAGTCTCGCAGCTTTTCTTTAGGCGTATCTCAGCTGGTGAGCTCGTTTTCGTGTGTCATAAACCATTCTAAAGGTGTGCCACCAAGGTCAAACACTACGTTGCCGCTTATGACAGTAGGCTCCCACCTGTTATTGGTTCAGACGCGTTCGTACAGGCTGATCCAGTCCTGAACATATTCCCCATTTTTACCCGACAATACGCAAGGGTCACCTGGAGCGGAGAATGCGATGTAAATCTTCCGAGTGGCAACAGGTGTCGGAGCCGGTTGAGTCGAGCTGTCGTCTCCGGGAGCCGTGATGGAAGGCTTGACGTAGCGTCCAGTGCGAAGCTCCATGATGAGGTACAGGGAACTTCCACCTCCACCAACTATGTTACATGGGAAAACGCAGACGCGAAACTTTATACAACTATATTTAAAAATTAATACGCGGCACTTGGCCGAAAGGCAGCAGCCCGCGCTTGCCTCAATCGTAGTCGTCGTCGTCGTGGCATCACTGGCGGCTTTGTCATGGGGCATCAGAAATACTGATCCGTAGCAATATGAACGGAAATTTTCATTCATGGAAACTCCGCCGACGCTGAACGGGATTTTCCGTGACATGGGGCCCTAAATGCTATCGCGTTAAATAGCATAGCTTCGCTACCAGTGCCCAGGTTTGTGTACACATCTTCTCAAGCGAAGTGCTCAACCATCCGTACCGAGGCATTCAGTTCGCACTCCTTTCTGTGCCTGGACCATGCTTTACCCAGGTTCCAAGAGAAAGAGCCGTCTGTTCGCAAAAAAAAGAACGCAAAACAACAAAAAGAAAAGGCTGCGAGCAGCTCACTTGACGCTTTCGCAACTGTGCACGTTTCGGGACACGGCATTTCTCCCTTGGAAAATGTTTTTTTTTTCGTATGGCACGAATATTTTCTTCTGTCAGAAGCTGAAAATAGTATGAAAAAGGTTATTTTTTCAACAGATGCTCTGTTGTCTGCTTACAATTTTTTCGGTAGTGAAGACTGTGTAGTAAAGAGTGACTCTTGAGAAAGAATCCTGGTTGCTCTTCACGTATTAGTTGAACGTAAGCTACTCCATGGCACTCAGCAAATTTCTTTAAACTACTTACTTTGCCATGCTGGTTCTGGTAACAGCCACGGTGTTCTATGTCGCGCTCATCACAGATGATCCACGGAATCACGGGCGACAATGAAGCCGTCATGTACACCCACGAGTAAGCTACCGCGGGAATGTGGAACACCACCAGTAGCAGGTCGCCGCACAACATCGTCATGCCCAAGCCTGCATACGAGTGCACAATGCCCTTGGACGTTGCTACGGCTTACACGAAATGCAACATTGCATCTCAACGAATGAACACTTTAAATAAAATCAGCGAGTGCTCTGACACCCACTCGATTATTTCTCACGATACGCCGCTTTGAAATGCGAAGCATTTCTTGGCGAACATTTGCCACTTTGGCAGTATCTATCTATCTATCTATCTATCTATCTATCTATCTATCTATCTATCTATCTATCTATCTATCTATCTATCTGTCTGTCTGTCTGTCTGTCTGTCTCTCTGTCTGTCTGTCTGTCTGTCTGTCTGTCTGTCTGTCTGTCTGTCTGTCTGTCTGTCTGTCTGTCTGTCTGTCGGTCTGTCTGTCTGTCTGTCTGTCTGTCTGTCTGTCTGTCTGTCTGTCTGTCTGTGTCTGTCTGTGTGTCTGTCTGTGTCTGTCTGTCTGTCTGTCTGTCTGTCTGTCTGTCCTGTCTGTCTGTCTGTCTGTCTGTCTGTCTGTCTGTCTGTCTGTCTTCTGTCTGTCTGTCTGTCTGTCTGTCTAGCCGCCTACGTCTTTGTGCTCTCATGGTCGTTTCGTTACCTTGGTAGGTACCAAAATTGGCATAGTATGACAATAGTGTATGACGAACAGAAATTAAATTAATTAAATTAAATTATGGGGTTTTACGTGCGAAAACCACGATCTGATTATAAGGCACGCCGTAGTGGGGGACTCCGGAAATTTGACCACCTGGCGTTCTTTAACGTGCACCTAAATCTAAGTACACAGGTGTTTTAGCATTTCGCCTCCGACGAACATAAATGATAGGGCATGACATGAATATCATGGCATGTGTGTCATGTAGGTCATCAAACAGCCGCCTACGTCTTCATGCTCTCATGGTTGTTTCGTTAACTTGGTATGTAACTGCAATGGGTTCGGACATGGGTACGAAGTGAAGGAAACACCAAAGGATGATGGTAGAAATCATATCCATGCGCATGACTTGGCAAAAATGACACAAATTTAGCGAAAATTAATTAACACTCAAAAACAACTGGAATAGGTTCGGGCGTGGGCACTAAGTGAACGAAACACTAAAGGATGATGGTAAAAGTCACAGTCATGAGCATGACTCAGCAAAAATGACAATGACTTAGCGAAAAAGATTAACACTCAGAAACCACTGACATTAGTTCGGACATGGGTACAAAGTGAAGGAAACACTAAAGGATGCTGGTAGAAGTCATAGTCATAAACATGACTGAGCAAAAATGACAATGACTGAGCAAAAAAAGATTACCACTCAAATATCACTGGAACGAGTTCGGACGTGGGTACTAAGTGAAGGAAACACTACAGGCTGCTGGTAGAAGGCATAGTCATGAGCATGACTCAGCAAAAATGAGAATGACCCAGCGAAAAAAGAATAACACTCAGAAACCGCTAAAATGAGTTCCGACACGGGTACTAAGTGAAGGAAACACGAAAGGATGACGGTATAAGTCATGGTCATGAGCATGACTCAGCAAAAATGACAATGACTCAGCGAAAAGAAATTACCACTCAAAAGCCACTGAAATGAGTTCCGACATAAATGATAGGTCATCACGCAGATATGATGACATGCGTGTCATGTAGGTTATGAAACAGCCGCCTACGTCTTGATGCTCTCATGGCCATTGCGTTTACTTGGTCGGCTCACTGCACTCTGCTTCGCATAACATTGATTTGCACAGAGCGTTGGATCTGCCAGCTTTTTATTCAGTCAGCATCCTCATTGAATGATTGATAAATAGGGTGTCAATAATTCAACCTACCCAGGAAGTAGTAGAAAGACTATGAGTGGTTTTGAGACTAGGTCAATAGGCCCCGTGCTAGTATATATATATATATATATATATATATATATATATAACGATCAACACTATATATGAATAACAAGAACATCTTAACATATGTATAATGTGTTAGTGTAATTGTCGATGTAACTTACATATGACATTTTTTTACGGTGTAAGCACCACCTACGAAGTTTAAAAATGCGCATCAAGCTAATATTTCAAATATTGTGTTTATCAATTTCCTCAATTTAAGACGAAAGTATTACACGCGTAGTGCTGAAATACATTTGTTGAAAATTAGGTTACTAAGCTGCGTAGCAACAATCAACAAGGCAACGCCACAGGTTTAAGCATTATCAAGCCGAACCAATTTGGTGCACTTTTGCAAGGTATTCAGCTGTTTTATTGCGATAGCAATTATATGGACACTCCAAAGCGGATTTCTGCCGTCGCCGTCGCTGTGAGGTTCCGTATGACGTCAACGGCGATAAAATAGTCACCGTGCTCCGGACGCTGTATGTGCGAGTGAAAGGGCGCGAGGGACGCGCGTTTTCACGGGGAACGAACGCACGACGGAGAGCAAACACGCGTCCTCCGCCGTGCTCCGTGAGGGTCTGAAGAATTACGCATCTCTTTCCTCCTATAAAATCACCATATATAGAGAGCAAACGCGACTTCTTCCGTCGCTCGAAAGGCCGTAGGGGGACGCGAGGGAGAGAGGGGAGGCGACGTTTAGCTGAGGTATCAAATGCGTATTTATATATAAAAAAAGAATTGCAGTTTCACCCGAAAGGCCAACCATCAAGTGCGATAGCAAATTAGTTGAGAGCAATACGGAGTAAGGATATTATATTTATCAGCTGTATAAACTTGGACTTGCAGCAGAATCAGCAACGGCGTCTTGCCCGCGTTCGCACCGAACGCGCGCGGCGTTTTTATATAAATACGCATTTGGTGCCGCAGCTAAACGTCGTCTCCCCTCCCTTCTTTCCGTCCCCCCACAGCCTTCTGCGCGACGGAAAAAGGCGCGTTTGCTCTCTATATATGGAAAGGAGGAAACAGACACTTAATTCTGCAGCCCTTCAGGGAGCACGGTGCAGAATGCGCGTTTGCTCTCCGACGTGCGTTCGCTCCCCGTGAAAGCGCGCGTCCCTCACGCCGTTTCACTCGCACATACAGCGTCCGGAGCGCGGCGACGATTTCATCGCCGTTGACGTCACACAGAACCTCACGGCGACGGCGACTACACAAATCCGCTTTGGAGTGTCCATATAATTGCTATCGCAATAAAACGTTGCGAGCCGAGAAGGTGGGTAGATTTCCAACGTTGCTTGTAGAGATGGGTCGCTCAGGAGCGAGCCGGATCTTGTGAGCGGCTCTTTTTAAGGAGCGAGTGAGAGGTCGTTCAGTAAAAATGAGCGGCGGTTCTTTTGGAGAAAGGGAGCCGGTTCTCTCGCGTTAAGACAGCCGTGCCGATGCGTTCCGTCAGAGCCGGGTCTCCAGCTGGGTGCGACTTCCGCGCCATCTATTAGCGGTGCGAGAAAGCAACTGCCCCCCCCCGTCCTTCCTCGCAAGAGTCGCCTTCATCCCCTCGCCTTCGGCTGAAGAACGAAAGAACCGCCGCTCACTTACTGAACCACCGCTCCCTCGCTCTTCCGTGCTCCCTTATGGGCTGCAGAATTAAGCGTCTCTTCCTTATGTATAATAAACACCTCCTCCCTCGCTCTTCAAAAGAGCGGATCAAAAGATCCGGCTCGCTCCTGAGCGCTCAGGAGCGGGCCGCTCTTTTGAAGACCGCGGAGCCCAGGTTCAGTCAGTGAGCGGCGGTTCTTTCGGAGTGAGGAAGCCGGTTCTCTCTCCTTGAATGAGCCGTGCCGAACCGTTCAGAGCTGGGTCTTCTGCTTGGTTTCGATGTTTTTCGATTTGTGACCGACGAATGGTGGCCAGTGTGGGCCGACTCGCGCTACTGGTACTCGCTCACAGTGTCTGGTGTGCGCTGCAGTCCCCTTGGTTTTTTTGTGCGTCTTATGGTGTGGCACCCGATGCCACCAAGGGGAGAAGTAAAGAAGTCTTAATTGGCAAAGGATGGTACCGTTCGTTGCCTGCTGCTGTTCGAACGATGCCGCACGACTCTCACCGATCGCACACTGTGCGCTGGTTCAATAACACTTCGAAGATGGTCTTCCGTGTCTTTAAAAGGCCCCCAAACCACCTCAGAACGTGCGTCGAGTTCAAAATGCCGTCAAGATCAACGATGCCAAACGCTGCAGCGCTACGCGCTGCGGGAGCGCCACAAAAATAAACAACACCAAAAAAATGGCGTTCTCCTCCCCTCGCCTTTCCGGTATCCCCAGTGGTCGTCACGATGTCAGCAGGGGGAATCTGGTGATGTCAACTGCGGAAACGATGTCCATTGGTTGAACAAGAACCTACGACTTCCGGTTAGTCTTCTAGAAGGTACGCGCGCTTTCTGCTCTTCTTCGTCGTGTTGCTCGTTTGTGCCCCCTTGCGAATCGGTAATTACAGCCCGCAACGCAAGTGCCAAATCGCTCCCGTTCCAACACAGTCGTGCTTAGCGTTCTGATTAGCTGCGCGAAGAGAGTGCGACAGTGTTTGCCTTTCCAGACGTGCGCGCAACACAGGGTCTATAGCGGTACGCTTCGCATAACACGGGCCGGCACCGCAGCAACAGCGGGTAGCCGAGAAGCGCTGAGTCCACGTTACCGGCACGGTAACTCATCGCATGCCGTTTGCCTTTCGCGGGCCGCCATTCGACAGCGGTTCTTGCTCGCGAACGCCGAGATTTCCTTGCCGTACGTAGAGAGGATGAGACCGGGACTCATTTGTGCGGCAGATTCACCGCCGCTGATCGCTCGACGGCGCGGATATCGTCGCTAGGCCTTTTCTAGTTCCCTTCAAAGGTAAAACGGACGGCGCTTTGAAATGAAATACCGACGCTCACAAGCCGCAATATTTTCTTATCGTTGTTATCGCTCTTCGCAATACTTGTAGACAAAGAAGAAAAATACGCTGATATTAGCGGCGCCGTCGGCTGCGATGCGAACACAGCCGAGCCCGTCGTCTCCCGGCTGCAGCTGATGTTTTCGTAGCCGGTGGCGGAGACACGCAGGTTCGCGGTCGTCGATTGGGCCATTGATGGTGCAGCGGGCGGGGCGCCGGGCGAACTGCCATCTACTTTGGACACCTCTTGCGCGGCAGACGTTCTACGGCACTGGCGGACGGGTCGCCGTCGGTATATGTGCCGCTAGCGTGGACGTGACCGGAAGTATGCAGTGTTGAGAGAAGCGCGTTGGCGATGACGTATGTGACGTGACCTTTCGAGAAGCACTTGGCGAGGAGGGGAGACAAGCCGATGAGGAGAGTAGCGAAGGAAAGAGCGAAACGAGCGAGGGCCGTTTTTCAATCAAACGCGTGTAACTCCGCTATTACATTTAGAAAAATTCTCGTGGCTACGTGTTCGTTGTAGACTCGTGCACAACTGCAACACCACAACTAAATTTCGACCTCTGGGAGGTTTAGGGGCCCTTTAACGACAAGAGGTGAACGTACAGTTTACGTCCTTATCTTCATTTGTGCTAATTAGGGTAGTCATGAAAATATTGCCCATGACATCCACTTCAGTGCATTTTCTCAGCGTGTATCATTAGCGCGTCAATAAAACGAGGCCAATGATCTGTTGTGTTGTAATAGAACTTTTTTTTCTGTCCTCGTGTATAATTGCATGATCGCCAGTATCGCGCGTGCACTCAAGAGAAAAAAAAAAACAAAAGGTACGTGCGGCAGCTTTGTGGATCTTTCGTATGATTTTTGTATTGTACTTCAAGAAATGATTTCTACATTCATTTTGCATGGCGTTACATCTTACTCATAGTGAACGTACGTATGCGAATAAATGAATAACGTTCAAGCATAATGTACAATCATTTTGTGTTCTTAGTTTGACAAAAGTTAATTTTAAAGTACCACAAAAACGGACAAGCTTCTGCAATGACGATGAAGTTACAGCTTTTTTTTCTGAAAAAAGTACGTCGCATTCTGCCTGTCACAGTATCATAAGCATTTTATCCCGAATATCACAAAAGAAGCTTCATTACAACTAAAAATTCACGCTTTTAATATATGTAAAAATATTCTCTAAACATAGCGAAAATACCAATAACACGGTTATTAAATTATGCATATATCGTTTTTTTTCAAAGCCACATAACTATAGAATATGCATAACACAGGTTACACGTTTAAGTGAACCGGTGAGCCGTTAAAATGAACCGGTTCATTTCAGTGAGCTCAGCCATTCCGAGCCGCTCACTGAAGTGAACCGTTTTGCCCATCTCTAGTTGCTTGACGAGTGTCCCATTGTGATCTCGTCGAAAACCTCCGAGCCGCCCCCAGAGGCACTGGCAACAGTCACCAACGCCGCGTGCGTTCGGTGCGAACGCGGGCAAAACGCCGACGGCGTCGACAACAGTTGTGCGCGTTGCTGGTGCTGCTGTATGTCCAAGTTTACACAACTGATAAAACTACTATCCTTACTCCGTATAGCTCTCTACTAATTTGCTATAGGAATTGATGCTTCGCCTTTCAGGTGAAACTGCGACAATTTTTTTTATTACTTTTAATTCCAAAGGATGGCCTTTTATTTTTTATGACTAGCACTGTTAGTCAGCAGCGGGCTATAAACATTCAGCTAAAACATTCTATTGCAGTGCATTCGTGAACGCTCGTGCGCTTGCGCACAACGTTCATTCCGGATACAGAACGAAGATACCTTCCCTCGCTCTCCGCTCACAAGGCCGACTAAGCAGAGCATGAGTGCGCGTGTTCTTGTCTTCTTGGACGTTTGACCGTCTAGCTGGTGGCGCGTCGCTCAAGTCTCAATGAGACGCTATTAGCAACTAGAGATGGGCAAACGCAGTTCCCCTACAGTGCCTCATTTCACAAAAATCTGAGCGGAGCGAGCCGTAAGGGGCGCTCGACTAAAACTGTGTATTAAGTACAACCTCGGCTTAAAACCTTCATATCTTAACTTCATAATGTTGCAAGAACTCAAACGCAAAGTCAATGTAGCGTCCTATGCCTGGTGGCAGTCGCATTATTCTGCTGGAGCCTCTCACATGTAGGCGTCATGTCATAGGCTGATCAGGCAGATGCTGAAGTTCACACAGACTTAGTTGATTACGGTTTCCAGCACGCACGGCAGTATACATCTGAAAGGGCAAATACAATGTGATCGCGGTGTCTGTACGGCGCGCACTTTCTTTTTCAAATATATGACTAGCGATACAAGCTCACGCTCTGTGCTTTATCACACAGTAAATTGTTTCGCAATAGCACAACAATGATTTTTTTTCTTTCGCTTATTCCAGGCATATAATAGCAAGTGGGTAGACATGTCCCTGTCGCTCCTTGTTTCTGGCGTCTTCAATAAAAGAAACACGAGAGCGATGGTAGAATCGAACCTTCGTCTTCCCGCACTGCAGCCGGATGCTGTAACTTTGACGCATTGATCGCAAGTATATTTGTTTCGTACCAAAGCGAACTAGCTCTTTAGGACGTTTGGAGCGTTCGTCATGTACCAATTTTTCGTACTCTTCCCTCGTTACAGCTAGCGCATCATAGGCTGTGTTAGACTGCGCTACTTACGGATTCAATCCACATTGCCTTGGACGTTTCTTGGTAGCGGCTAACGTAAAGTAGATGTTATGCTGCGCTGTACCACTATTATTGTCGGCCCAGGTCAAACAGCTTTTAGCGTTTCTTCTCTGGAGTAGAAATGCAACTGTCATATCAGCATAAACGACATGACAAAGATAAATGTAGGCACAACTGCACAAGACTTATTCGGAGATTACGTCATAATCCCGGTTTCTCTGTTCGATGCCCTTTAGACTACCTATGTAGAACCTAACAAGCGCTATTTCTGAAACTCGCAGTATAACGATCTGAGTAAAAATAATGCCGCCGTTGTCAAAGAATCGTCGACAGCATCATCTTGCAGGTGCCGTCACGCACACAGGTCTGCGTCACCTCGCTCGCCTTACACAAACACATTGGTACACCTGGGAGCGCATTGATAAACCCCAATCAATGCGGGATATCCAGCTACCTGCCGAATCCTTCGCGTAATATTGGTTCCGACATTGCCGCAGACATGCATATATTTTAATGCGAAGCATACTCGGCGACATGGACCCTCTTTTCCGTAACGAGTCGCCGTTTACTCGTTGCGCTCTTCTATCGTCCCATGTGTTGTTTTGTGTCCGTGTTCCTCTTGCGCTGCAAAACGTTTCGCCGTTTAAGTCGGCTGGTATCGAAATGTGCAGTCTAAAAATGTGAAGCGAACCGCAACGTAGTGCAGTCTAAAATGTAGACTGATCCCGAGGGTATGTGCCACGGCGTGTGTGCCGCCCTTCAATGACCTTCTTTAATTCATACTCGGGTATGGGTCACATTGTATGCGCCACTCATCAATGAATCTCTTTAACGTTAATTTGGGCTTGCGGCACTTCGTACGTGACGCTAGATAAGCGCCCCCGTGGCTACTCTTTAAATGTCACTCGGTATTGCGTATCTCTTCAATGAACCTCTTAGACGCCAGCTTGGGTCACTGGGTCTCAAAACACATCAAAAACACATGCCGTTCACTACAAACAGCTATATGAATTACAAGAACAACCGTCTACCTAAACGCATTACGTAGCTTTCTAGTGGAGTTGAGTCTCCTTATATACAGGGTTATATACAGAGGGCCTTAACCGAGAAAGTGTAAGATTGGGGCTGAAGATTAATATACAGAAGACAAACAATGTTCAATGGCCTGGCAAGGGAAGAAGAATTCAGGATCGCCAGTTAGCCCCTATAGTCAGTAAAATTGCGCGTTTAACTAGGTCAATTACTCACAGGGGACCCTGATCATATCAAGAAATATACAGAAGAATAGAATTGGGTTGGAGTGCGTACGGCAGGCATTGCGAAATCCTGACTGGGAGCTTACCAGTGTCTTTGAAAAGAAACGTGTACAATCATGGCATTCTACCGGTGCTAACATATGGTGCAGAAACTTGGAGGTTAACAAAGAAGCTCGAAAGTAAGTTAAGGACCGCACGAAGAGCGATGGAACAGAAAATGTTAGGACTAACGTTAAGAGACAGGCAGAGAGCGGTGTGGATCTGAGAACAAACGGGAATAGCCGATATTATAGTCGGCATTAAGCGGACAAAATGGAGATGGGCAGGCCATGTAATGCGTAGGATGGATAACCGATGGACCATTAGAGTTACAGAATGGATACCAAGAGCATGGAAGCACAGTCGAGGACGGCAGAAACCTAGGTGGGGTGATGAAGTTAGGAAATTTGCAGGCACAAGTTGGAATCATCTAGCCCAAGACAGAGGTAATTGAAGATCACTGGGAGAGGCCTTCGTCCTGCAGTAGACACAACTATAGGCTGATGAAGATGATGACACTAGTCATTGCGGACTAATCCTTACCGCTACCACTTAAAGCACCTCCACACCAAAGGCGGAGCGGGCAAGCGGACAAGCGGATTCGCCCTGCTGCTTCCCGGATCGCGCACGGTCCGATTTTTGCTGCGTGATAGAGTTGGCCGCTTTGGCCGCATCTAATCAGAAGCCGATACGGCGGAAGCGCTGGTGAACGAATGTAAACATCCTGCCGAGAGAATGCAAATGGCGTCTAGCTACCATATCAGAACAGGCTGTGTTCTCTGTGGAGCTACTGCTGGACACAATCAAGCAGTACCCGGTCCTCTACGACAAATGTAACCAAAGTTAGAAGGAAGCCTACTATAAGAAAGAGCCACGGAAGAAGATTGCGCAGGATTTAGGTGTGGCGTGAAATTGCGAGGCGCTCCACCTCGCCGACGGCTCGGGAAGCCTGACAACCCCACCGGTATGAAGAGCCGCGCGCGCACGCCTCCTCGCCGCTTGGCCGCTCCGCTCTCGGTGTGAACGTAGCTTTAGACTCAAAAACTCCATTCCTAAGCTTTTCACGCGGACGAATCCAAGAGACAGATTTCCGCATTCTCAGCTCGCGTCCGACCGACCCGCCCTGCCATGTGAAGCTGATCTGGGTGCCTGCGCAGTCTGGGAACCCCGGCAACAAAGCCACCAATAACCACGACCGAGGTCTCATCAATCGGGCGGTGGCGGAACCGGAGTCGGGCTGTTCCCGGTGGCGCACGCACTACTTCAGCGAGGTGACACAGACATATGGGGCCGAAAGCCAGCTATAAACCCCACCCACCAATCACCAATCTCTTGACAATTATCACCAAATATTATGGCGCCACCTTTATAGCCGCACCCATCCCTGACCCTGTTTCCTCTTTTGCTCTCCCGCATCCACTCGGGAGCATACACCCCCTCCGATACCCAATGCACCAACCACCACACTACCTTTACCGACATTTTCCTTGAATGTCCGCGGACCCTCCCCCGCGGGGCCCTGAGCTTCTACTGAAATGGAAGGAATGGGAGACCCTGCTGCGCTCAACGGACACGGCTAGGCAGAAGATTGTCGCTGACTGGGCCGCCCACGTCGTGGAACCCAATGATCCCATCAACGTGTAGTGCAGTGAAGCCGTGTGATGACACCGGGACCAGCGTTCCCCAAATCCCTTCGAGAAATAGAGTAGTTTCTCTCTCTTTTGTTGTTGAAAACGACATTCTCTGGTTTCTTGAAAACGCTCCTAACGCCCTGGAGGGAGCGAACGTGCTTTTATGCGCTACGCTCTTCGATCCTGTTCGAGGTCCGTTACTCGCTGCGTAAGCAATTTTTCCTATGCCGTGGTGATAACGGACAGTGCTCCCGGACTGCCGAAACCAATTAGTGTGCAGGTGGGTCATCCACGGACCACTCAAGTTGTTTTAAGGCGAAACCAGAAAGCCTTAAGGCAAAAGTCTTAGAGATCGCGTTGTGAGGTACAGAAAAATGCAGTGCACCGGGAAAGGGAAACAACTACGCCAGAGAAGGGTTCTCAGAAAGGGCGACGGAGCGCAGTCGCAGAGTTGAGGGAAAGTGCAACGGTGGTGCAATAGGAACGTGGAAGGAAAGGGAAACCGTAGCGCTTGGGAGGAGGAGGGAAATGTCAGTGGTGGCACGGGAGGGTGTTGAGGGAAAGGGTAACAGCGCGCTGGGGAACAGGAGGGCAATGTCAACAGCCGCACAATAGGGGCGTTGAGCAAGCATGGTGGCAGCGCTGGGGAGATGTAGGGAAATGTCAGCGGCGGCGCCCGTAGAGCGTTCTGGAAACGGCTGCCCCACGCCCGGAGCGATCACGCGCCCCTTGGGTACGTCGCCGCGCGGACTCAGAGCTTCATACCACATTGCTATTGAGCTCATGCGCTGCAGTTTAGAGCTGAACAAGTGGCGCCGCCAGCGACACTGAGCGCTACTAATCAGTCGTTGCCGAGCGCGAGCGTATGAGGAGAAAGCATGGCACCTCGAAAGAACGACGCGGAATCACGGTCAGAAAAGAGTGGAACTGTGTACTGTTCCGCGTACGGCTGCCACTACAGCTACAGAAACACCGCCGTTATGCTCCCAAAGATAAAATTTTATCGATTTCCTGGGAAGCCTTAGGAGAAGGAGCCACCGGAGCGCATGAATTCAGTTTCTGTGACGGGCGAGGTAAACAAAGATGCAATGAGAATGTGTGTGCTTTTTTGCTTTCGTTTGAAATTTGCTCATCGCAGTCATGAACTTCATATTTTTATCCCCGAAGCAGGCCTTTGGCAGCCTGTAAAGAACCAAACCAACCACAGCCAGGGCTGGGGCGTGTTTACACTATCATCCGCGTAGAGCCTTACCTGTGCAGTTCGCTCCCGCAATGTGCCCTGGGTGTGAAGAGAACGAGGTAATAAAACCGAAAGAATGAGAGAGAGATAATGAAATACCGATCGCTTTGCTTACCTGAAGCCGCTCGTCGTAGTGGAAGCTTTTCATTTGCACGAAACATCTGCCAACAACGTCGGAGGGGTCCGCTGTACTAATAATTTCTTTTGTAACGCCGTAAACATGATTGCTGGTGTTAAAGATCATTGCCGCGGAGCAAACTGCTTCGTTTTAAATACTGTTCTCCTTTTTCAATTCTGCGAAATCGCCAAATAAAACACACTGCTCGTTTCGCACGACCATTTCTCTCGTAGGCCGGCGTTGCACGCGGCATAAGCGGGCAGAGGGCCTGCATCAAGTCACAACGTGTTTACACGCGCCGCCGCTACTCGCGGCGCTGGTTTTTCTTAAAGCCCCTTGATGTTAGAAAGTAGCGACACTCTCCCCCACGCGCGCGCTTTCCTCCTCAATTCTCCTCGGATTTCTCCCCCTCACCGGGCCGGCGCGGCGCTGAACCCTCCAGTGGCTCGCTGCAGCCGCATTAGAATCAATGCGCGCGCTTGTTTATTCGGCCCTTTGAAGCGTTGTATGGGAATTTATCCCTTGTGAAACTGTCCTGACGAAAGTACGTTTCAGATGGAACGTCGTGCCATTTTTTTAGGACGCTTCGATAAATACAAGCGGAAGCGCTCCGAAAAAATGAGTACCAAGCAGTGGCTGAGCTGTTTACCTCTACGTCGCCACTTGGGTTGTCCGTAACGCGGAGGTGTATTGGGTGCATACAATAAGCAGCGTAGAGTATAAACGAGAATTTGGTTCACTATCTTCGCTCCTAGAAGGCTCAGAGAAGGTAACCAAGAAGAAATGTGATAGTTTACTTGAAGTGAATTCGCCAAAATGAGTGGGCCAAAAGCCTTTGTACCAATGCCACTGTGCGAAATACGTGCTGTGTTTGCGAAACGGCCAACATAGAACTTTACACACGCGCCTGTATTCCGTCACTATGAAACGACGAGAAATTACATTCCATCACCTCTGGGAGTAACCTAAGTCTCTCTCTCTCTCTCAAAAAAAAAAAAAAGAAAAGCTGATTGCTTACACGGAAACTGTTAAGACTGGCACTTGATAATTAACTTACAGACTTCAAGATGTCAAGTTTATCAGAATTGAGGGAGATTATCAGAAGCGCGTGGCTTGTACTTTATAAGGATGCACTAATAATACATAATGCCACTTATCTACCTATATATTGCGGTTCATGCCTTCGCAACATAAAGTACATAAAGAAAAAAATGCTCGCAGTATTGAAACTTGGCAAAGATACAATAAGCACGCAATAAGAGTAAAATAGTTCCTTGGCTTCACAAGTATCAGACGCAAGCAGTAGCGCACCCAGGATCTCTGCCAGTGGGGGGGGGGGGGTTGACAGTTTGCCAATACCATCTAAACAGCACTAATTTCGATTTCTTCACGGGAAATTGTAAAAAAAATTCGCTTTTTGCGAGTGTGCAGACGATTGCGCATCTTACATCTTAGTTGCAGCACTCAAATGCGTAAGGAAAGAAAAGGGGTTAAACAAAAGGGGGGGGGGGGTTAAGTCGGCCTCAGGGGGGGGTTACAACCTCCGAATCCCCCCCCCCGTCGGTGCGCCACTGGGCGCAAGGATAACACGCACACACACACGCGCGCACACATACATGCACACACATACACGAACACAAACACGCACATACACAAACACGCACACACACACGCACACAACTACAAAATATGAGTTACAGGCATTAACTCACAAATTACATACATTTGAAAACTAACGCACGCGCGAAAACACAAAAAGCTTTGTCACGGCTCGAAGAGTCAACGAAAATTTCAGCCGACTCACTTTAAAAAAAAACTAGATGCACATTTATCGGTGCTCTGTATTAAACTGAACGAAGAGTCCGGCTATGCGAAGAGCATTAAAATCTCCATGCAACTTCATCCACAAATATGAGGAAAGCTCCAACATTCACCTCGCAAAGAACGGCGTGCTTAGAAGGGGCGAAATCTCTTCTTCCGATGTTATGGAGCCACTGCTTTCGACGCACGACATTCCGTTCACCTCGGGGGATATAAAATAAGGCTTGCCCTTTCTCTGGCCTGCTGCTGCATCGAAACGCGCAGCAGCAAGGCATTTTCACGGAGAACTAATCTCAGATTCCTACGAAAGGATGGAAAAACTTGGGAAACACACGTTCGGAGCGGCAGGGCGACCACCACTTGGACTGCTCATGGCGAGCGGGAGAAACTAAAGGCGCGCAAAAACAAGTTTCGCGCCGTTTTCGTGACGTCAGGTTCACCTGACGGGGTAGTCTCGAGCGCCGCAGCCATTCAGCGTGGCGGATGCGCTGCCTCCGCGAAAGAGGGGGAGAAAAAGAGGAGGATGACCGCGCCGGCGAGGGCGTTGCGGCGTAGATCAAAGCGTGTCGCTACTTTCTAACATCAAGGGGCTTTAGTTTTTCTAGCGCAGCAGCGCCACCATACCAGCTCTGGAGACCGTATTGACCCTTTACGCGCAGCTGTTTATTCTAGAGAAACGAGATGGCGCTTACGGCGGCGCGCCATACATCTCCTCAGCGACCGCGCACGAATACGAAACCATTACAGCTTCTACCTTGCTTCTGTGCGATCAGCTGTCGGAAATGCAACTGAGTTTTCGCTTACGCACTTTGCTCCATTCATGTAGATTGAAGACGTGTGCAGTAGTTGGCTGCAAAAATATTGACTGGAATATTCAGGAATGTCATGAATATGTGGGGGCCAAGTTCGCGGACCACTGCTGAAGCTGTCCGTAGATGTTCCCGGCACTTCGAGATGTACGGCTTTCCTCGAGGATACACAAATTTGCTCATCCGCCAGCGTTGTATTGCTAATCTTCAAAGGAAGCGTTTCAGCCCTGGTACGTCGGCAAGAGCGAGTATCGCTCGTTAAACAATGATAACGACTGTAGCGCTGCTTCCTGTCGTAGTAGGTTTCGCGCACAGTACCTACATACATCTTCCCGAACCAGCACGGAAACGGTGTTACACCCACTCTTTCGCCAACGTGTCAAGAATAAGTGAATGGGCGCACACTTGAATATATACGCATTATATACGCACAATAAATAACGGTACTACAACAATAGCGCGCAAATGGTTGAAGATGAATGTTTTGTGAAGGTCCACAAGAGAAAGCGAGTTACTAGCGATAATACGCATTTGCTACAAGATATTACAATGTGCAGGACAGCTACGTTTCAAGCCTTGTGCGCAGCAAGAACAAATCTAACGGAACTGAGTACACCCACGAGCGATTAGATATAAAATGATCAGATAGTGACCGCACCGAGGAACCTTACTGAGTCAGAAACGTGACAAGCCGCTGCTTCAAAATATTTTCCAAATAAACAACGAAGACCAAAACACCATAAATCTGATTCAATTCATCAGCCCGGCTTTTATTTAGCCCCGCTTTTAGAGCAAGCACCATATATGCAGCTCGCGTCGTTTGGACATAGCTTAATCTGCTCCGAAAGCGCTTTTATATGTTCTCTGAAGCTGTGGCCAGATCTTCGTGTCGTCCACCCAGTCACCGTCTACGATATCTCTCGAAACAGAGATTTGCTAAGCCTGCTAAGCCTCTTTCAAATCTCGAAACAGAGATTTGCTAAGCCGCACCGTCGTCATACACCTCCATTGTAAACACGCAGGCAGTTAAGGCAAGCAATGGACGCGTCACCACGTGATCAAACATGGCAGCGCCAACGGGATCGCCGCGAAAAGGGTCAATAGGTGACGACGTATCAGGCACTAGCTACGGGTGGGAAACACCGATAAAGTTTGCCACGGCGAAAGAGGCTAGATCAGCAGAAAGTACAACAGAAAGTTCAACAGCAGATCAAAAGAAGGTCCAACTGGGCTTTCGCCTTCACATTCTTAGAAAGTTCTAAGCATTCCCCGTAATTTTTGTTAATCGCCAAGTGTACGAGAACAGTGGGTCGTATTGGACCTAGCGTCCGCCAACGGTGCGTCGGCGACACTGTGCCAACGGAAGGCTGTTAAACGAAGAAGAATGGAGTAATCCATCGCTGGTAGACTACTCCATTTCCCCGGAACAGCCCTCGAAAAAGGGCTGGCAAGGAGTCCTGGGACACCACCAGAAGTACAGCCACATCGGATCCAGGCAAGAATGCGGGAAAAAGCGACGCCAAGATGGACACCACAGGAGACAATTAACATCATCAAAGGCGCGTCAGAAATTGTCTCCGCCTGCAGGAAGCCACCTCTCTGCCCGTGCAGGGTGGCCCTTCCCTGTCTTCCAGCAAACTACTATGAAGTAGTCATGCGGCCAACAGGCTTTGAGCTTCGGGCGTGCTACCCTAGAGCAGTTCATCAGGCAATCGCCGTCTTAGCGAATCTACGCCCGGTACAGGTACGAAAGGAAGCTTCTGTTCGATTCAAATAATACAAAACACAATCACTATCAGCACCAGGAATCCCGACCGCATGAAAAGTTATCACCGTATGTAATCCGTCAATCTGGAAGGCAATGATTTTTGATTAGTGCCTAGGTTCCATCACCCGACGAGTCGTTCAAAGGAGCCTATCAATTACGGAGCCTATCACCCGGGAGAAACGCCAGATGAAGTACTGGACACTGTGGTATGTCGCAATCAGCAATTGCCAGTCATTTGCGCACGAAGTATGGACTAAAACTCGTTACGTCTTGGTCACATTTGCCGGCCAATATGTGCCCTTCGAGTTTTACTACGGCTCGGTGTTGTTGGAGTGCTATAAATTCTGAGAAAAAGTCACAACACGCTTTAATTGCCCCATGATTGGACACCGCGCTGGCGTCTGCAGCAAGCCGCAGCAGCATCTATGTTACAGCTGCGGCGAACAGCACCCACTGCCAGTTCCTGACGAGCCACCCCAGCGCACTCCTAACTGTATTGTTTGTGGAGACGCACATGCAACAGGGAGCAAAAACTGCACGGGCCGCTTCACGGATCAACTAAGCTTGCTGCGCAGAAGAACAGGAATTCCAAGGCCGGACCACGACGTGAATCAAGTCCAAGGCAAGGTCAAATCAAGACGGGTGAACAAGGAACGCAGTACGCCACCCGTTAATGCTCCAGCTCATTTCGACCTCTTCGCGGACGGTACAGGAAGACACAGGCAAGCCCGAGAAAAAGATGAGCTGGGTAGCCAGGATCCCTCAAGGCAAATCCCGGAAGCCGGAAAAAGACATATTTGACTCTCTTTTCCAGGAAATTCTTCAGGTCATTCGAAACATAAATAAGCACCTAGACTCTATGGATCAGCGGATAGCAGGTAATCATTCTGCCATTAGCAATCTATTTGCCAATTTGCCAGAATTTTTCACTGTTAACCCGCGCCCTAGGACCACGGCCTACCAAATCATGAACACTACGGGCAGCAAGAATGGGCTAAGCGCCCTGCATCCTCTAATAGGGAACCCCAAGCCAAAAAGATGGCGGAAGCCCCTTCAAATAAGCAACCCTCATCCAAATGTGTAACCATGCCAAACACTGATGCCAAATGTATCAGTTACGTCAAAGAGCTTGAGCAGAAAGTTGAAAACGCGTTTCTCAAGTTTCACTCGCATATCATGCAACGACTTGAATCCCTTCAACGACCCCAAACCCCGCTCCCAGCAGCGCCTACCCTAAGTACTCCCAACCCCCAGCCAACATGGCACCACGCACCCGGGCAATTGAGGTATAGCAGTGCGACTGCAGGGGATATCGAAGCAAGAAAGCCAACATGCAGCTCTACGTCCAAGCCCTTCAAAAACATCCCGATATTATAGCCTTTCAAGAAACTGACGCCGTCGTAAATTACCAGGTTATGAGGATTTCCGGTCTCTCATTCATGAGCGCACAGGGAGACTTCCTGCAACTGCAATTCTCGCTCAGAAAAAAAAATGTCACAGTTTCGCCCTAAGGGCGAAGCAATGAATGCGATAGCAACACAGCAATGTCATACGAAGTAAGGTGAGCGGTTTTGGTAGCAATATGAATTGTAGTAAACATGAGCTGATTAAGTAAGCAGGTGTGCTGCGGCGTAAGTAGACCGACATGAAGAGAGACTCGATGACCACGAGAAGGCGCGTGTGAAACGGTGGTGTTGATGAGAAGCGCTTCCTGTGGGCAGCGCGTGCGAAGGGATACACCTGTAGCGCTGCACTGCCGATCCGGGCAGCATTGCATGTGTAGCGTGCGTTGGAAAATGTGGCCCGACTATTACTAACTGAATGAACAAGCGTGGTGTGAGCGCGCACAAACAAACATGAATAGATCACACTGAATGACTGCAGACAACGACTGTCAAAACGCTGGCAGCAAGCGCAAAACGCCGCAGCGGCGAAGGTATGTGCGGTCTATCGCTTCAACGGAAACTGAGCGGCGAATGCACGGCGTATAAAGGTCAGAGCCGTGGGGAGATAAGAGACGGTGCGGGCGGAGCGACGAGCGCGGTTGTTGGCGGAGTAGAAGCGCCCCCCCCCCCCGCTTCCTCCGGCGCTGGCTTCCCGCTTCCTTGCTTGCGCGTGGGAGATTGAGTGCGTTCGCTCTCCTTGACAGCGCGCGTCCCCGCACGCTTCCGCTCGGGCATACGGCGCGCGGCGAAGATTTTATCTTTAGGGAACCTCACGGCGACGGCGACGGCGACGGCAGAAATCCAGTTGAAGTGTCCATATATGCTATCGCAATAATATGGTAGCAATTCAACACAACGCATACGCAATAATAGTACCTCATACACTCATCGAACTCATTCCACAGGGCAAGGAAAACATTAGCTGTTTTGTCCTCAATGTGCACAGCTCGTCTAGGGACAAAGACACTGAGCTGCCAGGTCTCCTTCAGAAGGTTGGTAGAACAGCAGGAAAAGCCCAACTTCTTATATTCAGAGCCTTCAATGCCTAACATATCGCATGGGGCTAGTGAGAATGCAATGCCAAAGGAACCAATATTTGGATTGCAGTAGAAAATCTTGACACTTAAAACCCCAGAAAGAAGAAGAAAATATTGACCTCTCTGTTCTCAATGACGCGCAAATTGCCACCAGAAAATGGCCAGTGTCGATACATGTCCTAACGCTGTACAGAAACAGAGGGTATATTCGATGGTCCAACACAGGTGTCTCACTTGGCAGTGATCATTACATTATCTGAAGCAATTTTCGAATACACGGCAAAAAATTTCCCATGACCACAGCCAAAATCACGGATTGGAACAAATTTCGCATAATTCGGTAGCAAACTGCTCCAACCGATATATATATATATATATATATATATATCAATGTTCTTGGTGTTATTGTATGTTGGCTTCTTATGGTATGCTTATTAAAAATCGGGCCCCTCGGTTCCCTTTCTTCTCGTTCACTACATAATGAGGGCTCGAATCCGGCAACAAGGATGCCTTCAGGTAACATATGTGGGTTTATTGACCGGTTGCCATCACCCAAAAAGATCACGTGCTCGTGACGCCTGTGGCGGAAAGGATGTTCGACATCCTCCCTATGGCTTGTGAGTGGTGGCGCTGGCTAACACTCCCAGGGTTAGTTCTAGTTGTAAAACATAAATACCCCAGAAAGTGAATGGGATAACGGCTCCGCGGTAGCGCAATGGTGTGAGCATCGCACGCGTAATGCGGAGACGGGGGTTCGTTCCCCACCTGCGGACAGTTGTATTTTCATTCATTTTCATTAATTCATCATTTCTATAAATCAAATATTGACACGTATACATGTTTGTCTTTCACCGGTGGCCGCTTTCCACCTGCTAACAAATGTTATCGCTCGGCGCAGGACGCGCCTGTATCGGAAGTTTCTGGAACGTTATCGATGCTTCTTTCCGTTGCCTGTTTCCACCGACGCTTATGTTATCTGATTGTATGACCGAGGCCAATTGTCTAGAACTTTCTGGAAGACCCGCGGGCATCCGGGATTAATCTGGAATCTTAGATGACTCAGGTATAAAAGCCGACGCGTTTCGCCGCTGATCAGATTTTCGATGACCGCCGACTGTGTTCGCCGCTTTCGTTGTGCTTCGAGTGTAGCTTGCTTTTGAGGGCACAGGTTCGCCCAATAAAGAATCAGTTCCTCATACACAGTTTTACGACTGTTTACTTCAGCGTCACTACCACGTGACATCTGGTGGAGGTGCTTTTGTGTCCATGCAGCGGACGCCCCCGAAAAGCCGTGATCCAAGCCCGAACCCCGAAGAGAGTACCAGCGTTGTCCCGGAGCATCGAGCTAGCCTCAGGCTACAAAACCAACCCCCGGAGTACGGACTTCTTCCCGAGAAGACCAAGAGGACAAAAGTCACGACCTCGGCAGCAGCTACCATGACAGCCCCCGCGCCAATATCTGCAATCGTGATGCAACAACCCAGGGAGCCGCCGACTTTCCGCGGTTCGCCATGTGAAGACCCCGAAAGCTGGCTGGAGGCATACGAGCGGACCGCGATGTTCAACAAATGGAGCGACGACGACAAGCTGCGCCATGTCTATTTTTTGTTGGATGACGCTGCTCGGACATGGTTTGAGAACAGAGAGACAACCCTGGTTACATGGGACCTTTTTCGTGAGAACTTTGTGAGTACCTTCACGAGCGTCGTACGAAAGGAGAGGGCAGAGGTTCTCTTAGAAACCAGAGTGCAATTGCCGAACGAGAACATCGCGATCTTCCCGGAGGAGATGACTCGCCTCTTCCGCCACGCCGACCCCGACATGTCTGAAGAAAAGAAAGACCCGCCGGGGTGGCTCAGTCAGCTAAGGCGTTGCGCTGCTGAGCACAAGGTTGCGGGATCGAATCCCGGCCCCGGCGGCCGCATTTCGATGGAGGCGAAATGCAAAAACGCCCGTGTGCTTGCGTTGTAGTGCACGTTAAAGAACCCCAGGTGGTCAAAATTAACCCGGAGCCCTCCACTACGGCGTGCCTCATAATCAGAACTGGTTTTGGCACGTAAAACCCAAGAAAGAAGAAGATGAAGAAAAGAAAGTTTGGTTCTTGATGCGGGGTGTCAAAGACCAACTATTCGCCGGATTGATGCGCAACCCGCCCAAGACTGTCGCCGAATTTCTTTCCGAGGCTACAACGATCGAGAAGACGCTTGAAATGCGCGTCAGGCAATACAACCGCCGTGCCCTGACCAACTACGCCGACGCTCAAGCGCTAGGCGCCGACGTTTATAAACTCGTCGACACCTCGTTTTTTTGCGACACGACACGTCGTTTTTTTGCGCCGACGTTTATAAGCTGCGCAAAAAAACGAGGTGTCGTGTGTGTTTTCTTTCTTGTGTCTTCGTTTTTTTGCGCAGTTTAGAAACGTCTAAAATTACAGCTAGGGACGCATTCATTGTCTGCTTCCTACTAATGTCGGCATATACGTTATCGTGCTCACCTATTAAGCCTGTTTATTGAGCGGGACTACATGCTCAAGGTAGGCCTGAAATTTCTACAAAAATCTTCCAGAGCGTTTCTCGCGTATCCGCAGTGGTATGATTGAACACTCAGACCGGCAGGCTTTCCGTTGCACTAAAGGAGGGGTGCATTAAACATCGGTTGTCATTCCGTCTAAATGAAATTAAAAATTAAAAATACAGAATGATCAGGGCAGCCTCGTCAAAAGAGAGAAGTCGCTTGACACAGCGGCCACTATTTTTAAAGTAGGTATACGAACACAGCATTAACATTGTACTCATATTTGGTTTTAGAAATGCGTACTAAATATGCACGAGCATTAGTAAAGAATTAACATCTGCGAATGTTCTAATAGTGTGAACTTCATAAGAAATCTATTAAAATGCCTCTACCAGTTAGTTCCAGAAAATGTCTGTAGAACAATCCAGTTTGCAAACGTTGCTAGCATTATAGAATGACATTCGCAGTGTGAAATCGCATGTGCGAAGCCAATATCTGCATAGTTATGTACGCACAGGTTGAATACAACAATAACCACGAACAATTGTGATTAATTTGGAAATTTAGGAAACATCCGATATCCGCGTTAATGACGTAGACCGTCTACTTAACCTGGGGCAGTGCAGAATTTTGTGCAGAAAAGAAGTGCAGAAAAATGCTTGAATACATTTTACCGCGAAAAATGTCTACGTAACAATCCCTGAGTGCAATGACAAAAATTTGGACGCCGCTTAAGCTGCCTATTCAAGAGAGGAATGCGATAGGGGGGGGGGGGGGGGGGCGTTCAGAGATCCCTGACTGTATCTCACGCTTCCTAGCAACTGCAGCGTATGTAACCATGTTTACCGGGAAACGCTGGTGGAGAACGCCATGCACGAAGGCGAGCTTTCTGGTAGAAACGCGACCTCTTGCCTGGGCCGATCTTGTGTTAGTGTTTCGCAATTTTATTATTTCTATCTGAGAAAATTTAACATAAAAAGACATGCGCTGTCGGTGTTTTGTTTCATGACGTTTGTTTGTGGCCAGTCATTTTCAAAATTCCGAGGAATAACTTTGTGAAGAATGTAAGAGAACATATGAACAACTTTAGTGATAAAAGAAGAACTTTAGTGCTGTATAGAATATATACGGCCATTATCGCTCACGCGACGCCAACGCCTGCTACGGCGCCACCACCCGCTACGGCGCCGGCGCCGACACCAGGTTTTCCGAGACACGGGACCCTTTACGCTATCACGTTAATAATGACAGCTGGTGGGTCGTCCTGTAAGGCTGTCCTACGCTTTCGACTTTTCCCGGAGGATTTTGTTCGAAACGCTGCCACGCGCTGTGCATTCTAGGAAAAGCACGCACCTCTCGCCATGGGAAATCCCTCGAAGGCCTTTGGCACCGACAATCCGCAGAACTGTCCAAGGAACATCTCTACATACAGCATTGGCGCACTAACGGTGCAAGTCAGTATCAGGTACACTGCCAGTAACACCACTGCGCAAGGACAAAGTTCGCAACAAATAAAAAAAAAAAAAACTGTATTAGGAAGCCACAAAACTACACAATCACTACTAGATATGTAGAGCATGCATTTGCGTACCAAGCAACAGCACTATTCAAAGGACGCAATATCATCGGCATATCTAGGAATCTAACTCAGTCAGCATCATAATTGAACGCAGAAGCTATAGCGCCATTACAAGTCAAAGTATAACACACTTGTTAAATATTTGGAACTACACATAAATGAGTATCTTAGATGGGACGCCCATGTTTCACAAGTGTACAAAAAAACTAAGCGCGGTGTCATCATATATTTATAGGCTGTGAGTTGGAGTCAATGGTAATACAAGTTATAAGGTGTACAATCGATAGGGGAAAGCGTCATCTGTTATGGCTTGAGAATATACGATGGCTGCTTGCTGTGTAGGCGAGATAAGACTAATAACCTTCTTCGAAGAATTGCAAGAAACGTAGCTTTTGGATCACGATTACACACAATTATAGAATTCTCATGACTGCACTTCAAATGCTAAATGCCCATCAGTATTACACTTATGATATGCTGTGTTCCAAATACTGCAGCGAACACGAACTATGAAACCCAAAACACTCAGACAAACAACTGTATGTTATATATAAAACTAGCTATGGTAAGAGACAGAGTCAGTATTATGTGCCATACATACTCACCTCCATTCCAGAAGTACTTAACCTTATAACAGCATAAGGAATGGTAAAAAAAAACGCTAACCTGTTTTTTTTTATTCTTTAGAAGGCTAATAAATGCAATGATTATCAATAAAAGATAAAGTTAGAATTCAATTCATTTCTTGCACACGACTATTCAGTGTTTCCTTAACCAACAGACATGTCCTCGGCGTGAAACTGACCTTGTTGCTGAACATTTTGTGCTGTTTAGATTGAATATGTATACACGTGTGCAATGTGTAACAATGAGTGTTAGCTGATTTGTCTTGTACGTCTGTAGGATGATTGCTCGGCCTCTTTCGCTGATCTGCCTACTGTTAAAGACGGGAACACAAGACCGTGAAGGTAGCGTGGGCCTGGCGGTCTGGAGCTTGATCAGCAAGGAGGGGCCCAGGCAGGAACGTGAAAGACGATCCACGTAACGGGTAACAAAGACGTTTAATTGACACTGAGGTGAGGAATCGCTACAAGCTTCCTCAGAGAGAGCGACACACTATGAAGCTTATTCAATAGCTGAAGGCTGAAGTCCATTGGCGGGGGCGTCCTTAATTGAGTCCGGAACGCCCCCGCTTAAGAGAAGGAGAGAGCGAACGCTGACGCGCGCACACTACTGATGCAAAACTATCGATAGTACTATCGATACTACCGATAGTTGAGTCACTATCGAATTATTGATGGTACAAAAAACTATCGACAGCCCTATCGATAGTAATTTCGATAGTACTATCAATAGTATGAAATCGGCCGCGCGAACTGATTGCAGCATAAAGTTGGTTCTCTGAGTGCGTGGTGTGTGGTGGGGGTAACAATGGGGACAGGGCTCTTCGTTGTCGCAGTCTACCCGTCACCGAGCTCTGCAGATGCGCCCTATGTACAGTTGCTGGATAAAGCGTTAGTGTCGCAAATGTCCTTGTGCTGGCAACAGCGACTCGAGACGCACCGTTTGGCTCGCCTGCTTCTGAGCTGAATTAGAGTGTAATTATTACTTCAACCCGTATGCTTGCTGGGTTTCGGTGTCAGTGCTTGAACTGAATCGAACTTGCATAGACATAAAAGAAAGGAACGAGCACGTTGCCCTTGACGCAGTAGTAGCGCACAATGATGTGTTTGTGCGGCACAACACCCCAGCGCCCTAAACTGCGCGGTGCTCACGAATGTACAGACGTACATGCAAGGACGTACAAGGACTGCCGATGGTACTATCGACAGTAACATCTTTTTTTACTATCAATGGTAACACTATCGATTGCACTATCGATAGTACTATCGATAATACTATCGACAGCTTATCGCTAGTAATACTATCAATGGTTACAAAAACTATCGATGCTATCGATAGTCAATTTACCGATAGTTTTGCATCACTAACACACACACACACACCGTCGGCCTCTCCCTCGCCGAGGCGAGGAAGAAAGAGGGCATGCACCCACGCAGCTTAACCGTCCCGATCGCTGAAGGGAGACAACACTGTGGAGCCTACGCAGACATCAGGGTGTCCTGCGAGCCGCGGGTAAGCAGGCGAGAATTCGCGCATAAAGGCTAACGTCTCTTCGCCGTTGCGGCCTCCTAGGCGTTTTAACGTATGCGGGCGGGTCGGCGTAGTTAAAACGTCCGGGCTGTCGCCGTTGCTTTGGCGGCGCGACACAAATAGTTTACCGCACCCCCCCCCCCCCCCTTATTAACGCTGCCCACCCACAAGCACTACGTTTTTAGGTGTGGCAGTACGTGAATGTGAATTGGATTTGATGAGCAATATAATATTAAAAAAAACGTACGCAGCAACCGTCATTAGGCTCAATGTCTAGATCATTTTCTTAAATGCCAGTAAACCACATTTTTGGCTTCACCAAAGCCCCTTGGGTTCACAAATTAAGACAGCATTCCGTGTAAATTGTTATGTACTTAGTTACTTATAACCACAGTTTTGTTATGTCTAAAGAACCGGCATAAAAATATAGTGAGCGACTCACAGCTATGCTATAGCAAAAAAGGAGCTTTAGGCCAGCAGCTCCGCTAGATGTCGACTGGCTCACGATGACTTCATAATACTGTTTCTACTTTTGAACCAGATGTAGAAGACAGCTGCAAAAGCAGTCTTTCTACCTCCAAAAGAAATTTCCCGTTCTAATTAAATACCGCTGCGAACGTAGATTCGCGATACGTTATCCAAAATGACAGAAGCTGCTCAATGAGCAGAATTAGCTGTCAAAGCCTGGGCTACCAGCGTATAGTTGCTATATCAACGCGAAATAGCCAGACAACGAGAAGCGAAAGAGAGGTTCGCAGTGCCTAAGAAAGGGCAGCAACTCACCCGGATGAACCAAAGTGTTGCAAGTAAAGTGTGGAAGTAAACTGCACTTAATGTTTTGAGCACATTAGTTGGTCAAACCCAAAGCTGTTTAAACGTGCGTGCCAACAATTCAGTGCAAATTGATTTGAACTGTATCAAATATTCATATTGATATTGAAATTGATATCCACAATATAAAAAACTACTTTTATCTTGAGAAAACACTTAATCATCCTGAAAAAGTGTTTAAAGAGTAGACGAGCGGCGACAGCGCCTTAAACTTCACACACCAACGTGGCGTGATGCCGTGGGCTTTGACGGCATTTGCTCTGGCCTAATAATTCTGATCGCTAATCATGGGCTAGACTGCATTGAAGCATTCCGACTAATAAACTTAGCCAAATACAATAATTTAATGAGTCGCAACAGCTTCTTGAGAAAAAAAAGGTAACTTGATATCTGTTTATGAAGTCAAACCGGTACTGCCTGAAACTAGGCTTGAAACGCAATCATAACAGCGAAATTAATTAAACCAATTTCGAAAAAAATCATTATCAGTGAGGTTTAGTGTTTCCTTTTAACATCCCTTTAATGTGCAGTGCAACTCACGTCCTCCGTTGTCGTAGATGAGGTAGGGAAAGCCGGCCACGTTGCTGAGCCCGATGCAGAAGTTGAGGCAGCAGATCAGGCAGTCGGACTGGTCGCGAAAATGCTGCCTCGCCACTTCCATGGCAGCGAGCAATCAATGACAGGTTGACCAATGAACGGAACCGGGTGGCGACTTAGACTACGGCGTCGACGATTACACTGGGGAGCGCGAACTGTCAAGGTCTGTGGGATGCAGAGATCTAGCGCGGTCGTTTGATGACTTGCTTGATCCTCGTCCACCGCGGGGGACAACGGCTCATCACGAGGGGCTCACTTCTTCTTTTGCATCTTCCTTCTACAACTTCGCAGCAGCTGTCTGAGCCCGACGGACAGGGACGCACCAGTCTATCGTAACCTAGGGAGTCTGCATGCAAGCGTTGCGCTTGCATGTAGGCTCCTGATTGTAACCATGCCATTATCCTTTATATCGTAGTGCTTTCTCCTTTATAAATTGAGTTCGCCTCCAATAAGGCATCCTCCTCCAACACTACCGTTGGAATGATAACATTTCATTGTCTGGTTCTATCGTCAACTAAGGAACTTTGATTAATTAGCGAATAAATTAAGATGGCTACTCGACCATCTAGTGTCCTCCGTGCTGAAAGAACGAATAGAGAATAAGGTATCGTCACATTTTATAGGTACTTGTTTTGTAAATTCTGATGTCAAACATGCGTGGTATAGCGTGCACATGAGCAGAGAGAACAGTATGACCACTATCAGCATCGGTAAGAACTGCAGGTTCTTCTTGGCGTTCTCTCTTTGTGTTGACCTCGCGTCAGCACATAGAGACAAGCTGCAAAGTGAAGCGCCTGTCAAAGCTCCATGCAGCGGCGGTAGGGTCTTCGACGTGGTAAGCGTCTGGCCGGCACGCGAAGTCGCTCATTCAGGTGAAGCCGGTGGTGGCGCCACCAACTGTTCAATAAAAATTAGCAGCCGATCCAGGAAGTGAATGCCGATAATAGAGCGAAGCTCCTTAGACGATTACGGCTGCTGCTCGAGCTTTCGTTTCGGGGTCTTGCTGCCGTTGCCGGCGCGCTGCTGCTTCTCATGCTCGTAGCTCGGGGTTAGCTTCGCGGCGTTGCCGTTGGGCTGCCGCATCTCGTTCTCGAAGTGCACTATCAGAGTCACGACGTTTGCGCTTACGTTCGCGCTCCTCCATACTGCAGTGCTAAGTGTAGCGACAGCGGCGCGGCGCCGGCGCAACACCTGCGCGCAGTCGGTATGCGAGCTGTGTGCGCTCTGCGGACGCTTCTGCGCATGACGTCGTGCGCTTGCTCGGAGAGGGGTTTTGGAGTGCCGCCGGTGCAGTGCAACACCTGTGCGCGACGGGGAGATACGACGACGACGGCTACAACGGACATCGTGAGAAGCTAAAGAGCTTCGCTCCTCAAAAAAATCGTCGGCCCTTCCACTCCGCGAAGATGGTTAACCAGCGAAGCTGAAACGTGTGGCCACGGTGTTTATCACTGGTTTAATCCCGAGGGGTCTTTAAAGTATTTCTCAATTATGAGGTTACACCCACGTTCGGCTGCGACGGTAGAACGACGTCACTGACGGTATGCGCGCAGTCCGCCATTGTCGCTTGCGTTCGATGTCTCGAGTTTGCTCGTCGGCATTCGTGGTTAGCAGCATTCGCCCGCCATTGACGCTTGCGATTCTTCGAAATCAAATTGGTTTAAAATTCAATCTGTGACGTTAGACAATGGTTTACGGGGGAGGCCCCGTAATCGCGGCCTCCCCATAACGACGACAGAAGTGTAATTCTATGCTGGAATGATCAGCAGCAACACAGCCAGCTGTGGAAGCATACGACGACAACAAACGCCGGAGCAGTCGCACGAGCGTGGGCTCAGCACGAGCCAACGAGCCAGCTGTGGAAGAACACGACGACGATCCAGCCAGTGTTCATGATAATGTTATGTACACAGGCGATTTCGCCTAGATATATAAAGCTTTGCTTTTACAAAATGGCTGCGGCTTAGCTCAACTAACCATAGATATGCAAAGCGAAAGCTTGGCTTAGCATGGTTAAGTCTTGGTTTCACTTGGTTAGCCTTTCATTTAGCTGTATTTCTTATACTTAGGTATACACTCATCGTTAAGCCAGGTATAAATTATAAGCCGAGAAGTCCAAGCATTTTTTGAGCCGAACGGCTCGCTCTTCCTCAGTCTCCGACGCTAGCTTCGCGCTCTAGGCATTCCGGACCTTCTCCAGGGAAGCAGCTCTCCGGGCGATATCCGCGGGGTGGTCACACACCGCTTACCGACCAGGCCTCAAAGCCTCCCGCTGCCGCGCAACGCTCAGAGTAGACGGCCCGGCACCCGCCGTGGTTGCTTAGTGGCTATGGTGTTGGGCTGCTAAGCACCAGGTCGCGGGGTCGAATCCCGGCCACGGCGGCCGCATTGCGATCGGGCGAAATGCGAAAACACCCGTGTACTTATATTTAGGTGCACGTTAAAGAAGCCCAGGTGGGCGAAATTATCCGCAGTCTCCCACTACGGCGTGCCTCATAATCAGGTCGTGGTTTTGGCCCGTAAAACCCCATAATGTCATTTCTAAGACTGCCCGGCTGCGCCCTCATCGTTGGCGAGCGCGGTGTTCCTTTTAGCCAGGCGCGCGGTGAGTTACGTAGCCAGGCGGCGATCCAGCTGCTGGGAGCGCACGCGCCAAGCCGGCGGTGGCGGCGGAGCTCGGCGCGGCGAGTCACGTAATGTGTTGCCAAGGCTACGGCGCAGCTGCGGTCAAATAAAGGTCAACTTGTTAGCGACAGTGCAACTCGGCTCGACTATGTTAGTAAAGCTTTCGCTTTAAAAGCCTCAGCGGAGTGCCCACGCTGGACCCACTCTCCTAGTCTAGAACTCTAGCCACGCTGCCACAGAAATTTTTCGCCAGGTATACGTCTTTTTCACGCTGTATTTTTTGAAGATGGAACCACATTAACTAGCCAAGCTCTCAGTTTGGATGATTGACGAGCATCCCAGCCCCTGTCACGAGAAAGTGCGTAGTTTATTCCCCTTCTTCTATTGGCGCGAAAATGCGTTAGCTTGCAAAGTAAAGACATTTAATCGTTAAAGTAGCTTAAATATAGACATTTGGTAGGTTTAACGTGATAAGGAACAATTTCAAACCCCCTCCCCCCAAAAAATTAAGAGAATATCCATTGAAGTACACATAGGGCTCCATAGACAATCCGTGGGGAAGCTTATAGTAGGGGCAGGGCAACTGCAATTTTGCGGTGGGTGAATGTGAAGTTTGGGGTGGGTAAGTTTAAAATTTCAAGTGAGCCAATTGAAATTTTAGGGTGGGCCAACACGGAATTTGGGGTGGGCCAACTTGAATATTGGTTGTGGGCCAACTTGAAATTTGCATATAAGACAAATTAAATTTAGGGGTTGGTCAATTTTAGGTCTGGGGGTGGGGGTGGGCCAACTTCAATTTCGGGGTTGACACAAATGAAATGTGGGGCAGGGCTAACTTGAATTTGGGGGTGGATCTATATAAATTTGGGGGCGGGCCACCTTGAGATTGCGGGGTGGCGCAATGTCTAATTGAACGCTGATGAGCGTCCTTCGAGTTATGAATTCGTGGGCAAGCAAGCGCATTAAGACGCTCGGAGCATTTTCATAGGGCCTTACCGGGTGCAGTTAGAATGCACGTGAGAGCTTAAGTGGACAAGGAACGCGCGCATAACACTGACTTGCGAGAGCGACAGCGAGGGTGACATGGCCTCACAGCCATGCCCTCACGCAATACCTGACTCGCTGCTACGGCAGCTGGTGTTCCCTTTCGCCCAGTCTGCTTCTTCAAGGTGCGCTCCTGGCCAGCGTTCCCACTCAGTTGGTACGATCGCTTTGAAGGGGCTGGATGCGGCGAGAAAGTCTGACAATTGTCTAGTAAAGCCTAAGCATCTTTAGCCAGCGAAAAAGGCCACGGGTATACGTGCATAAGCTTGGAAATGGAAGTAATCAAAAATAGGCTAAAGCAAAGTAACAGCCGAGCCAAACAATGCTTACGCATTAGTAAACAATTCTCCGAATTTCACCGGCTTTTGTCTTGCTTCATGAACGGAAGATCACAATGTTTCTCCAGCAGGTTTGCAAAGAACGTGAGTGGCTTGATTACTAGTTTTTGAATGGGGACATATTTCTGGTACGCAACGTGGTGCTTGTAGTACAGGCGCCAGCGAGAATCGGAAAGAACACACAACTTGATCTTGTTTAAGGCCGACTATTTTACTAATCACTTCTCATCGCTTCTCAGCTGCTGTTTTTTCATGTGAACCGAGTATGTAAAACTGTAGTTATTCGAATTGCCCCAGTGCGTTTCCAACAAATGCCGCTAAGTGCTGTCATCGACTTGACCGGCAACAAACTTTCCGATGTCGCATTCAGCTGGCACTAACAAAGTGACAGGCGTTTTCTTACAGGCGCTCGAGGATATTCACGTCTAATCCTTCGATCTGATATTCGGTATTTTGGTTACATGCAGAAGCCGGGTTGAACATTCACGCATGCTACACGATGCCGACCCGGGAGGAACACAGAGATTCGTGTTTTTATCGTCCAATGGTAGCTTTGGAAAGATTGCCGATGAGGTGGCCATTTCGGTGCCTTCGACAGCAATTAATAGGGATTTCTTGGGAGCAGTAGTGATAAATGAATGGATACTTTGCAATCCTGATCTCTTCATTTTCAGATCCAACTTTAGGACTGCGACTAAATAAACATATGCTCGTCGAATACTTTCGATGTTGAGTCACGAGCAGTAATGGCGATATTCGTGTTTCAAAATGCACGTCACTCGACCTCACCAGCACTTGAGGTGGGGAAGCACCAAAGATACTAGACCACATCTTTCCCAAGTGAGGTAGGCATTACCGGTGCAATAAAATGCATAGGGCTTGTATTTCATGCACTTTAAACAAGCATACGTTACAGATGTGACACAAACATACGTACCACCAGGGTGCTATCAGTTTCATTAGCTTTGTGCAATTGCAAGCTTACAAGCGCAGTGTTTCTTTAAGCCATCGATAGCGTTGCGTGAGTAATTTGGGCTGCTTACAATTACTGTGTTGCAAACAATCTGGTTGGGGCTCGCGCTCAACCACCGTGCATGGTAGCGGGAAAAGCGACTGGAATCTATGAAGCGCGTACGCTGCGAAGAAGCTACGTAATTCACCTGGTGACATTAGCTGTGCGAGTCGAAAGAGTGGTTGTTGACGCGCGAACCAAACGCTACCGAGCGAGGGTAGTCGGTGCCGCATAGCATTCACATTGTGAACTTGGCCGGAGCACTGCACATCCACTGTGCAATTTTTATCACCAGAAAGCTGGGCATATTGTACATCAGAGAACACTTGTTTCTGAGTAGTCAACCCATTCACCGGGTTTGAGAGGAGGTGCAGAACAGTACATCTGGGAGATGATGGGGTCAGGCGGTTGCCTGGTATTACGACTGCCGGAGGTAGGGGACAGTTCCTCCCGGCTTGCCGAGTTGTAGCATGACCACTTACGAAGAGTGTTGCCTCCGATGAACAACCAGGAGCCAGAGGAAAGTTTAACTGGTTTAATTCATGGTGAGACAAGAACGGTTAAATGGCACAGCAGTGGTTGCTGCGAACAAAATAGCTCCTACAGAAAGCAACACCCGCGGGTCACAGCACACTCGATGACGAGCTTGATGACGACGCATCGAGCATTGGATACGGTGATTGGAGCAT
The DNA here is from genome assembly GCF_013339745.2 of Dermacentor silvarum. Taxonomy (NCBI): domain Eukaryota; kingdom Metazoa; phylum Arthropoda; class Arachnida; order Ixodida; family Ixodidae; genus Dermacentor; species Dermacentor silvarum. Next base: position 70,763,836 of record NC_051155.1, read on the forward strand.
GGCTCAATGGGAGAGAAGTCACAGGCGAGGAGGCGTGACGTAACACTCCAGTGCTGAGAGTCTTCGATAAACATTCCGGGTCAAGGCTGAACACGACTGTTGAAAAGCGCAGCTGGTCGCCACAAAACATTTTCTTATCGTACGCTCCGCTGGCTTGGCATGCGGCGATGTTTGCGAATCGACGGCGCCTAGGGGCGATATGCTCAATGCGGCGCCTCGAAACGGATATTTTTGTGCTGCTTCTTCGCGCACACTCGGATCGCGTAATAAACAATGAATCATAACGCCGGGCGGTTAAGCTCAACTGGGCTCACAGGCAGCACCGGGGTTGCGGAATATGGAGTCTCCCGAACAGCCAAGCTGACAGGATGCGGACGGCACGGTCAGGGAGGCGGAGGAGGGAAGGGGGGGGGGGGGGGCATGCTCACCCTATTTGTGAGGCGGGCGACTGCCTCTACCACTCCCCCCATCCCTCTGGACCCGCCACTCAACCTGAAGTCACAGAATACAACTTCTTCTGTGCGCCAGTCTCTGCGATTTACAGCCCGAACACGCCGAGACATCTTTCGCCACCTGGCGTTCAAATTTTGACGCAATGTATATTCGTACAGTCAATGTCAGCAATGTTGTTCTGCAAACATATTAAAACTAGAGAATTTCGTACTCTGCGTAATTATTCATGGCGGCGAAATATCGCGTGAAGTGTTCATAAAGCGGGTCTGAACGCATTGGCTTGCACGCAGGAAATTCTTAGGGATGTTTTGTTCCGTTTACTGAGGCATGCGCCCGTGGCTTAATGGTTAGGCTAATGATTAATGGTTCCCTGTTCGAATCAGAATGCCGGAAGTTTAATTTATGCTCATTCATTATAGACAAAGTCTGTCTTAGCGACTTGCCCCCACTTTTTCGTATCGGATATGTTTCAAAACTCTTCCGTTGACCGATGCCGGAGATCCCGCTGCCAAAAAAGAAATATTGTTTTTTTTTTACTTTTACTATTTACACATCTGACAAAATTTAAAAGAGAACGGATGCACTGTGAGTGTTATTTTTCATGACATTTGTTTGTAGGCTCTCATTTCCAAAATTTTAAGAAATAATTTAGTCAACAATGTAAGATTTGGTATAACCATGTGAGATAGTAGTGCAGGAACGTAGTCCGCATATACAGTATGGAATATAGCATGACATGGCATATAGCATACATATACGTAAATATAGGGGGAACCTCACGGCAACGCTAACGGCGACAGCGAAAATTCCTTTAGAGTGTCCATATAATGGTTATCGCCATAAAAGGTGAAGCAGTGACTGTGATGGCAACGTTTAGGGTTGAATTTGAACTACTCGGACGTTGTTCTAACGCGGACGTCATGTACAATCGACCAAAAAATTTTACGGACGACGGGATCTCAGAAAACGCTAGATATCCGAGCAGCAATTAAAAGTTGCCAGTAAAACCGTACATCACAATGTTCGCATACACCTGTAGAGGCTGGAAGGGGGAATACCAGGCTGTGTTTTGAGGCTGCGGGGATATTCAGCTTTTTGTCAGATCCCTTAGTCCGTAAACTTTTTGGCCGATAGTACTTTGGTGCACCAAACTTCCTGCCACCATGAAAAGCCTTACCGCGCCGCGTAGGATCTGTAATGACATCGCATAGGCACGACAACATTGCCCGTTAGGAACCACGCCAGTAAAATTAGACCACTTAGAGGTTCAAGCTCGGATATTAGTTTGCAATTTTAGTATTTATTAGTCTGAGAAGATTTAAGACAAAAGGCATGCGCTGGGAGTGGTATGTCTTTGCGACCTGCCAATATTCATTTATTTTTATTTTTTATGTTAAAGTACCTTTAAGAGCCCTCGTATGGAGATTGTGCAAGGGGTGCAGTAGAGTAAATACCTATATATAGATTAAATACAATATAGAGTCACAGAATGGATACCAAGAGAAGCGAAGAGCAGTTAAGGACGACAGAAAACTAGGTGAGGTGATGAAGCTAGAAAATTTTCAGGCGCTAGTTGGAATCATCTAGCGCAAGACAGGGGCAAGTGGAGATCACTGGGGGACGCCTTCGCTCTGTAGTGGACATGAATAGGCTGGTGATGATTATGATGATGAGCACCTTAACAAAGTAGAACATCGACTAATGCAGAAAGATACGAATGAACCCGGAAAATAACGATACACTATAAAACAAGGCAGTAACAATAGCATTCAAAGTTGCAAAACAAAAATGAAAATGCTAGAACGAACAAAAATGCAATTTAACTCCGCGGCAACAGTGCCACAAGAAATAAAGACAACTGACAAAAGATCGTTGTCATGTGAAAAAGAAAGAAAGAGACATGCATGCTCAAAGCGGCAAATTCAAAAAATCATATCTTGGAGCGTATATATTTTTTAAACATTGCGTGATATCGCTCTGATGCAAGGTTATTCGGAAGGTCACTCCACAAACTGATACCTCGCGGAAGATCTGATAAGTTAAATGCGTCAGTATCACCGCACATGGGTTCTAAGCTAAAGTTGTTAGGCAGTCTGTGTGAAGTTCGATCAGCGAGATTAAGGTATACAGAGGACGTCATACTGGTGTGACTGAATTTGTGGAATAGTGAGTAATTAAGGGCTCAAACAAACCGTCTTGTTTAGTTTGTGTTATGCTGAATGGGTATCTGTAATTATGCGTAATGAACCAACCAGCTCAGTTCTGAATGGCTACTAACATGTTGAACAGATATTGTTGATACGGGGACCAAGTTGAGTAGGCGAACTCAAGTTGAGAACGAATTAAAGCGCGATAAACCTGTTTACGTACACTGGAAGGAGAATAATGCAGGTCAGGGCGCAAACAACTAAATGACTTTGATGCGTTAAAACAATGTGATGGAATTGATAAGTGCAGACCAGGAAAGATTCACGGTTATGTTTGTGCCTAGGCCCTTCTACCACGGGCCCATAAGTGAAAGAAGCCCGCGAATACACGCAAAGTGCCTCAAGCGGCCAGTCGCGCGGCTATTTTGCGTGTATTCGCGGGCTTCCTTCACGCTCAGCAAAACACTTTTATGTAGCACGTATATTCAGCAACAGACAAGTCCAGCAATCTGGGACATCGACTACTGCGGCGAAGCCGACCCTGGGGCGATGCGGTTGGCGTAACTCTATGGGAAGCATTTTTTAAAAATTGATTACTGAGCAATGGCTCGTTTTTCGCAATTTGCACTTTAGGCACTAAATCCCGACAACGTTCTCACGGTATATGTCGAGTGTAGTCTAATTCCACTGGCTGGATTTTTTTCCTGGGGCACTTTTGAAGACCCATTGAAAATGCATGGGGTGATTTTTATAATGTAGTTTGCAGCACAGTAAAACCTCATCCGCTAATTGCACTCTAGTGGCACATACTTTAGATCTCTCTATATATGTAGGTCCAGTTTGGTTTTAATCCGCTGGCTGAATTTTTTTCCTGGGGCGCTTTTGTTTGGCGACTATGCGGTAAAGCATCTCAACAGGGGCAAAAGATTCGTCCGCCGTGGAATTGATGCGAAAGAGCTTGCGGACCATATCAGAAATGGACACGAATGTGCAGCTGTGATGTATATTTGAGCCGTGACGTATAAGGAAAGATGATGGTATTAGATTCTGCAAAAAGGAGCGGGCCAAACGGCTTTATGGAGTGCCATTGAAGCGCGAAGCCTGGTTGCGCGCCCCCCTTTTTCTCAAGTTTCGGTGCATGGTAAAGTGTTTCATTTGGTATTCAGAAAGATAAGGTGCTTAGACAGATTTACTATTAGTCAAATTTTTGACACAAAAGGACATCGCCAAATAGAGCACTTGTTACGTGTGTTTACGTGTTACTTGTTAGGTGTTTACTTAATGTGTGTTTAGCGCAATGTGCCGACAATGCGAAGGTTTGAATATTATCAGTGTAAAAACAAATTGAAAGGAAAAACTCATGATCTATAGTGCGCGTGACGGAACGAAATAAAGAGGAAAAGATAGTCCCCGTGTTACAGCGAAAATCAGCAGCTTCGTCTCGTTTAATAAACCATCCCATTTTAGTTTTAAATGCATAAGCATTTCTATGCCTACCAAATGAGAAATTTGTCCGTCCGTCACGTAAGACGAATGCAATGGCTCATAACCACGTAAGGCAGAGGCTACAAGCGCTCAGCGAAGTGAAGCGAACAGCGCATACATTCATTCAGATCACCCATACAATACACAGAACAGCACACGTTTCAATAAAGAACAAGTGCAAAACAAGCATCCTAACCATGAATAAACATTGCATGCTCCCTCAGCAATTGTAGTGGTGGTTTTGTAATAGCTTAGCTGGACATCCAGGTTGATAAGGACCGATAATAGTTCGTAAGGGTCGGATCGGGTTCGATAAGGTTGATAACGACCGATGAGGGTTTATAAGGGTTTATGCTGGTCGAATCAAGTTTCATAACATTGATGATGACACCGGGCAGCGTGGGGATTAGCAAGCGGCACAATGCTTGTGCATACTTAGGCAACTCCCAGAGGAGTTTCTACGTGATTTCTTTTATCAGTTCGGAAGTATAGCTAAAATCATGCGTGCCTGTTCAGTGTACACAAATCTGGCACGTTATACGCGAAGGTAAGGTCGTGAAGGTTTGAGAAAGTGGAGCCGCAACCGCTGAACTACACCGGGTCAATTGTTGTAGGGCCTGCTGTGAGCCACACGATTGCTTAGCTGAGCAAATTGGTAATCTCTTGAGAATACTTCTCGGAGCCCCGCTTTGTCGGGAATATTTCCTCTCGTAAGGTGACTCTTACAATGTCCTCATAGCGCAACAAAACACTGGTCTAACGATCGTTCGGACATGACTAACCTGATTCCGGGCTTTTAAATGCAGTCGCACCAAATCGCTTGGAAATACGAAGGAAACATACATGCGTTTGTTTCTCCACGAACTCAGTCGTACTGTGGGGAAACAAGCTTCTAGTTTATGGCAGCGGTATTTCCCGTACACAGCTTTTTTTTATTATTGTGAAAGCAGTTATATCTACACTCCAGGCGCATTTACGCCGACGTCATCCGCGTCGCCTTCGCTGTCGCCACGACGTTCGGTGTGAAGTCCGACTGCGATAACATCGCGGCCGGATGCCGTATGTTGCCGGTGCGCGTGGAAGCGTGCCAGATTCATCTGAGAAGCCTGGTGGCTCAATTTCGAAGGTTATGAAAAACGGCGCACAACAATGCCTCAAGCAAGCACGTATCGCTGTGTATTGTGTGTATTACACGGACAAACAGGTGCACGCAGAACATCAACTCACCACTCTCCCGTTGCACTAAATGCTGAAGAAATTAAACATTCACTGTTAAGATCACCGCCTACTATCGTCAGTCAAAGCAAACAGCAGAGAAAGCCTCGCTTATTCGGCTTACCACACTGAGTCGGATCCACATAATTTTATTGCGATTGCAAATATATGGACACTCCAGGCACATTTCCGCCGTCGTCGTCTACGTGATGTTTCGTATAATGTCCAAGTGCGATAACATCGTGGCTGCGCGCCGTATGGTATGGGTAAAGTGAAAGCGGGAGAGGGTGAGCAAAGAATGGTTGCTCAGTCTCGCGTGCGCAAGGGAGGAAGGCGGGGAAAAAGCGCTCCGTCTTCCATCGCGCACAAGGCCGCAGGGAAAGTGGGGGACGTTTTACTCCCGTGGCGGCTATGTATGGCGCGGCTGAGCGCGGCCGCGCGGCCCCGATCTAGAAAGCGATCTGCGCTGGGTACAAAGTCTAGGCGGGCCGATGGCTGGGACCCTATAACGTAAAACTATTCCGATCTGTTTTCCTTCTAATCACCGGATGTCCAATTTACGTAACCGCCAACGCAAGAATCGGGCGGTGACTCGCAGCGTTGTTTGAGAAGGCTATTGAAACGCTCTCCTATTTTATAGGAGGTCACTGCATGTTGTTTGTTTTCAAAAGGAATAGCATTCTTAACATATATTTCTTACCTGATTGGCTGACCAAGGGCGATGAGCACGCAGATGTGGAGGGGGTAACGTGGGGCCGGGCTAGCGCAGTGAAAGTAGATAACCTGATGACAAGGGTGTTGCCGGCGTCTGCGTTTGCCCTGCTTCTTCTTACTTAGCTTTCGGTGTCTGCTATAAAATCACGTCGGCGTGCAGCGGAAACGTAACACTGCAGCTAAAACGAATCTTCAGTGAAGAACATTTGACATAGCGATGTCGTTTTCGTGCGGAAAGGTCTGGACAACCATATAATGTCACGCAAAATTTTTAATATAGGCAAATAAATCCATTCTCCGCGGCAGCTCCGACTAGCCAGTGCCAGAGCGATCGGCGGGTACCCACCTTCTATTGATGTCGGAACGGGGCAGTGTCCGGCTACTAAAAGGAAAATTAGGTTTTGATCGGCGTAATAATGCATCTTTAATGCGTACAAGCCACCTTGACGCAGTGATTTTTCACGGTTTTTGGACGTCAGGTGACTGACAGGCGAAGTGGACGCAGCCCGAAAACTTTTGACCAATTGCGGATGGCTGATGGTAAAAAGGCATAGAATCGAAAAATAATGTTTTTCTCTTGTTCGGTCTCACATGCATAATTAGTGTGCACACGTCATATAAGAGTGAGTAGCTCTCGCGGTTTTTTAACAGCGGAGCTGTTTAAGCCGAGCTTTGGTCCGTAACCTGCGGACAGAAATTGTGGGCCGATCCTGGCGGTAGTGCAGAAAGGGTCCAAGCGCAATGACACATACCTCTGTGAACTGGCGAAGCTGAGCCTGGTTAAGTCTAGCTAAGCATGGTTGGGACTACTTAAGCTTAGTCTCATCGATAGACAATCGATAGTCAACCAGCAGCTAATCGATAATCGATAAATGATCAATAAATTCCGGAAAATGCTGGAAATGACTTGGTAGTGCTTAGCCTAGTCCAAAAGCCATGCCAAGCTAGGTGCCCATCAGCTCCGCTTTCTCTGTAGCATTGAGCCTCCCGTGCAAGCTACGCTAATATTTTTCCTTTACGTTGCGTGAAAGACAAGTGAAGTTGGGCAATCATGGAGGCCTGATTGCAAAAATAGAATAGAAGCAGTTTGGAATAGCTTTTCGTTAAAGTGCCCCTGATGCCTTCGTGTGCGGTGTATTCTCGGCGCAATTAGTTAGTGTTGAAGCTAGAAGTAGCACGATGGACAATTCGCTCGCTGTTGCTGTCACTCTCCCCCACGCCAGCGTTTTGACAGCGAGTGTCCGCGCTTATCGAGAGAGATGTGCTTGTTTGTGATTGCGCGCGCGTGACAACGTGCAGGTTAATTTAGTTAGTAAGCGAATGTTTACAGCCGTTTATGCAGCTGATAAAACGACTAACCTTAGTTTGTACAGCTGTCTAATAAATTTCTGTCGCAATCAGTGATTCGCCTGTCGGGCGAAATTGACCTTATTGTTAATATTATTGTAGTTAATATTATTATTACTTATTACGCTCAAGCCAGGCGCAATACACATACAAGTTTCGAATACAGGCGCAGTTCTGTCTTCTTGTGACTGAGTGCCGATAATGTTTTTCGAGCAAATGGGGCACAGCGTGTCGTTTACAAAAAGCAGCTTGGCGTCTGCCACTGCGGATACGGTGGCATAGACATGTTGTAAATCCGGTTTTCTATTGGATGGCGCATATCAGCACGCAGAAAGAGAATTTCGGGTGGTGGGTCGATTCCTTGTTGGAAAAATGGATATATTCTCTCGCGCAAGCCGTTGCTTTAAAAGTGAATCCAAAGTACAAGTGCCCAAAAAATGGTGGTATTAGGTAGTGTGCGCTCTTTCCCGTCTCATGTTGTTTTCTTCCTGTTTGTTTTGGGCAGCGTCTCAATACATTAAGATAAGGTCACTGTCTCGTTCGACGGAAACACATAAACATTTTTGCAGTAGGTAGAGTCATCTGCGTTCGGCGTTCTTGGAAGTAGTCCCCTTCCGAGGTGATCAAAAAGCACAGTGCTACTTCATCTTTCTTTTCCTTTTATTAAACGTGCGACATTTAACGGTAGTGCGCGAAGGCGAGTATTACAAGCTTTTGCGCTGTAGTCGTTTTTTATTGAAAGTTGCACACGTGGCTCCACTCTCGTGCGGCCGAGACGTGGACTGTCAGAGTATGGTCATTCATCGGACAATGACAGGGCTACACTTTCGTTTTCTCGCCAAAAAACCGTCCCACCCCTCTAGTCGGTCAAATAACAGTCATAACCTTACCACAAACAAGACAAATTGGCTTTGTGCTTTTGAAAGCGGATAGTGAAAGTCTATCAACTCTTTGTCTTTGGATCTTAGCACTTGCTTTCTTTCAAGCCCATGCTGCCCTAGAAAAAAGTCGGTAGAATTTTTTTTTCTGGTTACAATAAGCATTCTCAATATGAAGTAGATAAAATTTTCGACAATATTCGTCTTCTCCCGCAGTGCGACGTGTGTGGCGGCGTTGTGTAGAGATTCGGGGACAAAAACGGTCAAATACGATATTGAGCAGCTGATTGCTGCACTCTCGTTAAATGCTAAACGCTTTTTGGGTGGCGACACCATTTACACACCCTAACGTTGTCATTTTCTTGGCACATGAAAAATTTGTGCTCTTCAAATGTATGTTCCATGGTGTAAGTGCTGCATTGTTTTGCTTCTTTTATTTAATGTACTAAGCTTGAAAATGCCGCTAGTCAGACATAATAGAGCACAGGGAAAAGGCCCAACTGCACGCGGCGTGGTCTTATCCTTACAATAAACTCGCTAACGAGACAGATGATGAATCCAACTACAAAATGATATCTCGCACCAAAGGAATGTGGGAAAAACCACTAGGACACACTAAGTTCGACAATCTTTTTGTTAACAGGTGATTGAAGGGTGACGCAAGGCGACAACTGTTGCATATGATGGCGTGCATACGACTAGACCATCAATAGAATAACATGAATTTAGTGAACCAAGAACCAATATGCAGGCCATGCGGTAAAACTTTATTATAGGAACACATTTTCAGCATTGTTCGTACAACTCAACGCTTGAAGCCTGTGTATATTTGCGGCGGTACGTATATGTTTTATTGCTGCATGGCCCACTTTGGTTATTAGCCTGCGTAACACCGTGACTAAATTTCGCTTCATCGCACGCACACTTAAGCCTTCTTGAAAACAGAACCAGGATGATTCAGTCACTGGAAACGCCTTTGATTTATTTATCACACAGTCCCATATTCGCTTGAGGAGGATTATAGCAGGGAGCATGTATACACGCATTAAAACTTTTTTCAAGGTAACATTATAAGAAGTGATACCCAAACCAAACAAGATTCACAAAGCTTTTCGATCGTAAGTGCTGCACCACGATTGGCTGACACCTGCTTCTGCGAACAGTTTTAGCGTGAGAACGTTTTTGTGAATCCGGCCCCAGTATGTAGCATACAGTAGTTACCATGAGCCTAAAAGAAAAAGATTTTGAAATTAAAGGCGTGTAAAATTGTTATACATTATCAGGAATTTGGGACATCGCCGAACAGCGCCTCTAGCGGCCACCTCTGAAAACATACGCGTTTTCTACGGGAGAGCGTCGTTTTTTTTCCAAATAACTAATCATAGAAGCCATGTTTTAAAATATTCCCGTGGAAATAGGCTCTTGGCGCTTAGCCCGAAATAACATGCAAGTGGTACCATTACTTACGGCAGAAAACTCGTTCCAAATTGCGGGCGAAGTTTCAATTATGGGAGTCTATTGAAAGCCAAAATTTTGGAGGCTTTTTTGGCCAGTAAAAAGCAATTTGCGATGAACCTATTGCATTGACTGACGTATTCCTGGGGATTTATCAACTTCAATGATTTATCAACTTCAATGAATCAGCTTTCAGCTAGTTGCAGCAGCAGCTCTTGAAATGACAAAGAAGTCGTTCCAAAATCGCAGTTTGCATAACAAGGTCGCGGAATTTATTGTGGTACATATATAAACATAGTTTTCGCCAACAGCAGCGCTTCGTAGCGGTAGCCGAGCGTGTTGAACGACCACAGATCAAGATCATTGATAACCACGATCGTGAGTTCGCTGGTTCGAAGCCAGCTGTGCCGCGCTTCTTCTTATCACATTGTCGCTGTTTAGTTTGGCAGTTTTCTACCCGATGGCATATTCCGAATTGCAGGACATTTGGTTACGGTTCTTGTTTAGTTTCTTAGAAATACTGTGCCAACGTCTTCCTAAAAAAATAGCTGGCTGATTTCGAGAACATGCGAACGTGTTTCCAAACATCTTTTGCACTTTAGGTATATTGTATTTTGGAAAATAAACGCAGGTAACGTGTTTTGAAAGTACGTTTCTTTCTTAAGGTGAATATTTATGAAGACATTACTAAGAAATATTTTGCCTTTTCAGCTACGTCTTGGGAAAGGCGTGTTTTGTGCAACTCTTGTGCGGCTTGAAACGTGCCACAAAAATAAATAGCGCCCAGTGTGTGCAAAAGACACAGAAGTAGAAAAGTTGGCTGCAGCCCCAGACGTAGTATTTTTACAAAGGAATACAGTTGAAGCTATTTGACTGAGTGTACTTGCATTATATCAAAGCAGAATTTTTGCGTATACCTGACCTTCAGTGCAAATGAAGGATATCCGAATTATTGCACAAGCGTGTTTGCTTAGTACAAACCAGTACCTCGAAACATAAACATTCTACCCTCAATATGCAGCGCACGTGTCCTATCATTTGAACCATTTCCATATACCTTCACAAAATTCCAGAAATACTAAGTCTTCATATCCTTTTACCACAACTTACGCAGAGAAGTATTGGAAATTATGCGAAAAGATTCTGGGAAATGTTAATGTAGCCTGTCGTGTAAAAATAGAGAACGACTCCAATCACAGACCACACCCTTTTTGAATTATGCCCACAAAGTTGTGCAAGAAGACACTGTTTTCGGCTACAATTACCGAAGTTGCCATATAGCATTCTGCTGTTCTGTTCTTGACTAACTCTATTGCTGAATCAGGTCACAGCACCATGATATGATTACTGGTGCAATTCTTTAGTAATTATGTGCGAATATTCTCCTACCCTAAATTTAACATGTTTGAATAATTGAAGAAACATGAGGAAGGACCGTGACGGTTTGCAGAAATGTTCCTTTATTTTAATCGTTTATGACCCATATCGGTACAGTCGTTTTGTCATGATCACGCCAGCGTGCACTGAGCATCATTTATCATTTTGTCTACTGCCTATAAATAAAATACAAAAGTGTCGTTCCTTGTGTGTGAGTAGCACAATGGCAGCTGAACCTTTCACATGGTCCTACTAAGCCAAACCTTCCCTTTTGTGCCATGGTGCCAAGGACATGTCAATTTCACACTTGATTTTCGCCCTTTCAGTTTCCTAGAAAGCATAGGGAGGTACACAAGACGAACAGGCGAAATTTTGAAGTATTCCTGAGATTTGAGTAAAATTTCATAGGCAATGTTATTATCCTTTATTTGTTACAAATTTATTACACCTCATTGGTGATATTAATGACGTACTACATAGTAGTTCAGTTCTTACACTTAATACATCATGTCTGAGATGGCTGTCCTGAATTAACCAGGTGTAAGCATTGCATGACATTGCTTGGAAGGCCATTCATTAAAAAATGTGTGCAGAATAAAGAAAACACAGTTGTTCAGTGGCACAGTCACCGTCAAAAGTTTACGCGGGCCGAGAGTCTGCGATAAGTTCATTTTCAACGCAGCTACGCCACAAGCCAGTAAAAAGTATGCAAAACTTTTGTTACTCTAGACCAATATACGGCTGTAAATCCGAATACCACGATGCGTGCCTAAGGCGTAGAAATTAAATATTTTTCACCTTCCGGGGTACGAACCGTTGACGTTGACTATACGTTCTGAAGGCCAGGCTACTTTCTAGCTTATACATGATGATCAACGCAGCTGCCACAGCCAGTAAAAGTATGCAAAACTTTGTACTCTAGACAGGCTACGCTGTAAATCCGAATCCACGATGCGTCTGAGTAGAAATGTAAAAATTTTTCACCTTCCGTACGAAAGCTGTTGACGCTGACTATACGTTCTGAAGGCAGGCTGATAGCTTATACGTGATGACAAGCGCCGAGCTCTGATGATGGAATTTAGAGCGTAGAATTGTAGAACTTGTGCAAGGTAGGTGACTTCACGACGCAAACCTAGCGATAGAAGCTCAGCATGCTTTGTTTATTAACACTGATGATAAATGAATAGTCAGAGTAAATTACTGTTAGGCCGTTTCTGGAGAGACTCGAGAGTATTGCATACGTTTTATCACTGAAGGTTCCATGCTAATTCAACAGGGCATTCATATTCTAATTTTGGCCTGTCTACGCCTACCGAATCTTTAGCAATGAGAAGAGGTAGGCAATTGCTTCTGGGATGTAGCCGAGGCCATGGTAGATGTGATTAGTAATGCGGTATATGTGAGTAGGCTGACGGGGATTATTACATGAAGTACGCCAACGTACCTAGGTTAAGTCACGGTGGAAATTACTGAGCCCTTTATTGTATATATGTTGAAGTCATGTGAGAGTGTCTCTGCTAAAAAGTTATAAGTTTAATATCACGACTGAATAGCCTTCTGTTAAGCTGTTGGTAAAAATACTGTGTACGAAGTTCAATTGTGGTTTAAACTGCAACGTTATCAGCGTTTCCAAAACAAAGCGACTACAAGTCCATCTTTCTCGGGCGTTCATTTCACCTAGGGTACCACTGCCTGACCCGTGACCTTTATATTTTTAAATCTGCCCCGATGACGTTAGTTACGTTGCGGAAAAAAATAAATACCCTTTCTAAAGATGGAACCATCACAGCTTCCCGACAAAGCGCGGTACGTTGGCGCAAGTCGACAAGTGTGATTACGATAAGAACGACCACCCGTCGTTAAAAATGACTTGTCACTCCCCGGTTTTTCTTTTTTTTTGTCAAGGACGCGACTAACCCGTAGAAGGGTAATCCCGAGTTTGGCATGATGCTTGCGACTTTTCTGGTTCCGGACGAGCGCGTTCTTTGTGTATAATTCAGGCGCCTTGCATCGAAAGGCTTACACCTTAAACAGCGAAAGGCTTTCACAGTCACTTCGGTAGCTCCACGGAAAACGCGGAAAATCAGTCCACTTTCAGCATAAGCACTCTGACCCAAAACACATATTTGTGAGAAAGGAGCTCCTATATTACCCATAGCGAGAAATGTATCCAGAAATTACACCTCATTATACCGATGTATTTATGAGCCGCACTCTGGTGCTTGTATTCTGCATTATGACAAAAATATAGTTTGTGCAGAGTCAGTAGCCTAAACGTAAAACAGGAAATTGAAGTCACCACAAAGGCTGTCATATATCATAAATTGCAAGAAAAAAACAACTAAAACTGTACTTCATAATACTCGCAACGCAAACTTTGAAGCATGTGATTCATTTCAATTTCCTAACTGTTCCGACCCGCCGTGGTTTCTGAGTGGCTATGGTGTTGGGTTGCTGAGCACGAGGTCGCGGGATCGAATCCCGGCCACGGCGGCCGCATTTCGATGGGGGCGAAATGTGAAAACACCCGTGTACTTAGATTTAGGTGCACGGTAAAGAACCCCAGGTGGTCCAAATTATTCCAGAGTCCCTAACTACGGCGTGCCTGATAATCAGATCGTGGTTTTGGCACGTAAAAGCCGATAATTTAATTAAAATTTTAAAACCTAGATGTTGCTAATCGTAGTGTTTAAGAGGGAATAAACATGCACTCTTAGCGCGCGCAGAAACTTCGCCGGTTTCTAGCGAGGGGAGCTTCGCGTCGTGACGCACCAGACCCCTTCAAGCATTGACAGTGCAGCATGCTGCCGGCCGAAATATACGGGCGGTGGGGTGAAACTCGGATGTGGCAGGGGCTGCCGTTGCAACGCGAGGATAATGGATGTGACGGACGTTCGCGCCGAAGATTAAAAAGATTGTTGATATTAAAGCGACAGCTGTGCACTATGATGTAGCCAAACATGGCGGGTTTTATTGGTGGATCATGAACGCTATCACAGAGAAGGTTTACGGCAAAGCGTTATATGGCGGGCAGAGGCGCGGTGGGGTTTAAAGCGATAGCCCTGTGGCGGCCAATGGGCAAAAAAAATTGTACCTTAAGTATCCTTAGGTGATTTGGATGCGAAAGCATTATGACTTCTCTTAGTCATTACCAATAAAGACTTCTTAAGTATTACAACCTGTTTGCGATCCTTCCTTCGCTTTCTTTTCTCTGCGTTCATTAATCACCAGACCACAACCATTCAGAACTCATCGCCAAGTAGCTTCGAGTTGATATGATGATCCACTTTAATCCACCTTAACCAAATTTAATTCATTGTAATTTAGTTTACTTCACCTAAATTCACTTGACACCACCTTAAGTCACCCTACTCTAACTTGTTGTAACTTTAATTCACTTCACTGTAATTCACCCTAATTCACAATACCTGCCCTAATTACTACTAATTAACGTTGTCATACCATTTACTATCTTCTCTATTACTACTGATTTCATTCAAGACGCTGATGACGTCACATTGACTTTTGATACCACTCGTTGTGGACGACGCCGGCTTTTGTGCCTCATGGCTCATGTAATGCTTTCACATTAATGACTACTGTAGACGACAACGGTCCGTCTGCACGGCACAGAGTAAACAGCTTTCCCACTTTCATTGCGATTTGCGCAGCCCCGGTGCGCGGCGTCCCGTCATGCTCAGAGTTGCTGCAGATAGTTCTTGCGCGGCGATGAGGGCGAGCGTGCACGCGATAGGAGTGAGACCGCTGCTCCGGCCTAAGCGGCCAGAAGTGCTTCCTGACGCCGTGATGGGAACGCGCCTTTGCCGATACGGATGGCACAAGAGCTGAAACAAGTGGTATACCGGCGTTGTTTCCTCCATGTTCTCTGCTCTGTGCCGAGTAGAACGACTTATCACGGCGTGACGACGCTCGGCCAACGGCCGTGCCGGTGGCGCGAGGAAAAGAGAGGCCCTGCGTATACAGGGGCACTATCTCTCACCAGTACACGGGAGCCCAAGCCCAGAGTCCGCTAAAGTTTGCTTAAGAGATTTAATGGTGGAGATGTGGTTTATGGTAAATGAAAAAAAATAATAATAATCACGATAAGTAAGCCCGAGAATGTTGATTCCACTGTCAATCTCTATCAAATCGACAGATTTACCACATGACAACTTTTCTATAATCGCAATGGAACATTCGCATCACTTATGCTAAAACACTGCGTTGGATCTCATGTAAAGCTTTAATTGTTGTTGTACTTCCTCTATATTAATTAATTAATAATAATGTAATAGTAGTAGCAGTAGGGGTAGTAGTAACTGTAGTAGAAGTAGTAATTTTTATCGTTATCTTCGCTTTTACAAGCTCGTGGAAATGGTCAGTGGTTGTTGCTCAGCAAAAACGACAGGCAAGAGTTGACATGGAAGAAGTAGAAGAAACGAAACGGACGCAAGTTTGAAATGGAGACACTGGAGCACCAAAATCAATCACTAGCTATGATACTTCTATGTTTCTTGATCGGCTGCTATGGCGCCACGGCTTCTTTTAGCGATGACTGGCAGGAAAGTAATGCAGTTCTGAGAGTGCAACGCTTTAGCGTTACAAATGTTTATGCTACCTCAATTTTCAACAGATGGAACACCGAATTAAAGGGCGGCAGCACAAGTTGTAGAAGTCACATAAATGTGACGCTCAAGAGCATGCCAACGACCCCTTACTCCTACCGTTAAGAGTATCAGGTGCGTTTTATGAACTAGAAGCGAATTCGCCGTACATGTTGGAAAAAATGGAAACTCGGAAAGCGCCAGTGCGACATGGTCAGCAACATTAGCCACACCCGTATTAAGTACGTAATCATGCTGTGGATTCCCAGGCTGTGAGACGGATAAAAAAACGTCTTCTTCTTTGGGGTTTTAGTGCCAAAAACCAGTTCTGATTGTAAGGCACGCAGTGGTGGAGGGCTCCGGATTAATTTTGAGCACCTGGGGTTCTTTAACTGCACTACAACGCAAGCAGACGGGCGTTTGCGCATTTCGCCTCCATCTAAATGCGCCCGACCCCCCCCGCAGACACCACGAAAACAATGCTGACTGATTTTAACGACCCGAACTGAACAGGGGGCAATAGGGATGCCGTAGTCAAGAGTACGGAATAATCTTGACACACGAAAATACTAATATGAACGTGACTGCCAGTTGGCAGCTGATAATTTTCTCAAACATATTCAGGAAGGGGCCGATGTGATCAATCAGCTGGACCAGGGAGGGCAAAGTAAAATAAGAGAAACAGAAGAAAGTTAACAACCTATTATTGAGCGGTTCTTTTTTGCGGACGACAAGGTCTGGCTATCCGTGGCC
>NC_051155.1:70780363-70859118 GCF_013339745.2 Dermacentor silvarum
GGAGTGTCTCCTTGTGTATTCACTAATGGTAGAGGATGAGTTCACGAACATTTTCTTATTACCCTGTTCAGCTTTTCGTTCTCGTAATAATTTATGCTAGAGATGTATCTCTGCCAGCTTTCCCTTTGGCACGGCGGCGAGTTCTCTACCTTCCGACTTTATTTTCTGAACCTTAGTTTCCAAATTACTCCGGTAGTTGGAGAATCACGAAAGTGACTCCAGGCCTTATTTGGATTTCTGCGAGCTTCCTTGCACTCCTCATTCCACCAGGGAACACGTCGTTTGGAGGGCGATCCATTCGATTCAGGGATACATAGTGATGCCGCATCAACAATAAACGCAGTCAAATAGCCACTGCGTCATCGATAGGAAGTATAGAGATGTCTCCCAGTTCATACGCGTGAGTTCTTTATAGCGCTTCCAGTCGGCTTGACCGAGTTTCCAATGGGGGACACGTGGAGAGCAGTCATCAGCTTTTGTTAATTTTATGACAATCGGAAAATGGTCGCTTCCATATGGATTCTTAATAACGTTGCACTCTAGATACGGCAAGAGTGTACTAGAAGTCATGCTTAAATCGATTGATGAGAATGTTTTGTTTGCCACACTATAAAATGTTGGCTCTTTTATATTTAGTAAGCATGCATCTGTAGAGAGGAAGTTTTCTACTAAGCGCCCTCTAGCATCACAGCGACAATCTCCCCAAAGGGTGTTGTGCGCATTAAAATCGCCCACGACAATATAAGGCTCGGGCAGTTCATAGATAAAGTGTGAATTCTGTTTTTGACAGGTGGTAGTTCGGGGGATGTATAAAGAGGCAATTGTGACCATCTTATTAAAGAGTACTGTACGGACAGCAACTGCCTCTAGAGGCATTTTAAGCTGTATACTTGCCGGCAAGCAACACTTTATCTACTACTATGGCCACACCGCCGACGAGGCATGGGCGTCGTGCGGTCTTTCGGTAAATGGCATACTGCCGGAGAAAGTTCTTCGGTGTGAAGGATTGAGATGTGTTTCTTGGACACACAGCACCCTTGGATTGTACTTATGTAGAGTTCCTTAATGTCATCTAGATTGTGGAGTAAACCCCTAGCATTCCACTGTAGAATCTGTGTATCCATTTATGTGTGTTTTGTGCTGTGTGTCTAAGAAAGATACATTAGGCTAGCTCACGAGGCCTTTCCAGGCCCCGTGATGGGGGTTTTGCCTTTATTCGCGACGCGCTCGAGGGAGCTGCGCCGTTCTTTGGGCGTCTGAGACGCCGGTGGTTTGCTTTATCCATCACCTCGTCTGAGGCGGTGGATAGTGCCCGCTGAGGACACTTCGCGGGAGTTTCGGGCCTACCTGCACGGGCAGTGGCCCTGGGTCCGGCAGACCCGCGGGTCTGCTGGCCCTCCTTGCAGGGGGCGGAGCAGCACTGGCTGCTCCAGCGGGGGGGGGGGGGGGGGGCTGACGGCGTAACCGCTGTCACACTCCGTGTGACTTGGGCAGCCGCCGAATGATGTGACGTTGCCCCCGGCGCGCCACATCGGTGTAGGACGGACTAGACTGATTGTGCATAGAGAAGCGTTTGCGTGCCTCTTGGAAGGATAGATTAAATTTGATTTTGAGTTCAATGATTTGTTTTTCTTTTTTCCAAGAGGGGCATGAACGGGAGTAAGCGGGGTGATCTCCGTCACAGTTAGCACAGTGGGTGGTGAAAGTACAGGTGTCAGATAAGTGCTCATTGGATGCACATTTTGCACAAGTTGTGCGCCCTCGCAGGTTTGCGAACCATGCCGAAGCGCTGACACTTGAAGCATCGGCGCGGATTCGGGATGTATGCCTTACGGAGTTTGCAGTATCCAGTTTCGATGAGTCTGGTAGGTTACTTGTTCCAAAGGTAATGATTATGTGTTTTGTCGGGATTTGCTTATCGTCGCGCTGATGGTTATTCTTTGAACTTTTACTACATTCTGGTCTTGCCACCCTCAAGTAGCTCACTCTCACTAAGATCGAGTAGGTCATTCAGAGACGACAGCGGACAGTGTTCAAGGATCTGTGGGGGCCTACTGATACAGGAATATCTCCAAATGCCACAAGCTTCGAGAGTTTGTCATACTGTGGTTTGTCACGGACTTCGAGAAGAAGGTCGCGCTTCCCATCTTTGTTACTTTATAGCCTGGGCCAATTGCTTCGGTGAGAGATTTTGCTACAAGAAATGGCGAGATCATTGGACTGTCCTAGTTTCATGTTGGCTGTGTACAACGTGGTACTTCGGAAAAGACTGTTGCGGTTTCATAAAAAATTGAAAGTTTCATCGGTGCGCCCCCTTTTCAGGGAGCGATCAAGTAGCGGGGAAAAGTGGTTGCCATGTAAAAATGAAAAATTCGGCGGCGATGGTAGACCCCCACCACGAGCCCAACAAGGGGACGCTACAAGGTTGGAATACCTGTAGACGCCAGCCATGCATCGCAGCTATAACCTAATATAAATACCCAAGGTTGGATAGCTACACCAGGTTAACCCTTGCCGCCCAGAAATTCGGAAGTGAGGAGAAGTGATGATGATGTGTGGTGTTTTATGGCGCAAGGGCCAGTTATGGCCAAAGAGCGCCATGTCAGTGTTTGTGAGTGTGCAGTGGAGCGATGAATTCTGAGAAGTAGATGAAGCGTGGCTGTAAAGGGGCCTAAAATAATCGCTGTAAAGTGCGTAAAATATAAAGGTACTAAAATCATGGAAATGACTAATGAGGTGTACTATGAAGGGAAGAATGCGTTGAGAAAGAATGACACGACATTTAAAATATTTAAGATGCAGTAATTGGTAAGAAGCACTACTGCCTATACAGAGCCCTTGAATCACAAGGGCCTGGAGGCATGTGCTATAAAAACTACCATCACAGCGGCATCCTCTGGAGAGAGGATGCGCTACGAACTCATTGGACTAATAACATGAAGGACCACATCGTTCAAGAAATCGACGACTGCTTTGTCGTTAAAAAGCGGTTCTTCACCAAGAAACATGATGGGATGAAGAGGCAGATGATATCGGTACGCTTGAGGAAAATATTTCTTTCTCTCTGTTTCAGCTTCCCGACACTCCACGAGGACGTGGAGGACAGTCAGCCTCTCACCACATCTACCACAGGTTGGTGGTTCATCACCAGTAAGCAAAAAATTGTGGGTGCCATATGTATGTCCTATTCTTAGGCGACAGAACAGGACATCAGTTCGTCGTGTTTTCGTTATGGGGGGCCAGAAGCCTAACTGTGGTTTTATCAAGTGAAGCTTATTATTTCTTTCCGCGTCCCATAAGCGTTGCCAGTGGCTTCGCAGTTTCTTTCGCAGGAAAGGCTTCAAATCTGTTGCGGGAACAGCAGCTGTAGGGAGATGTAACGCCTGAGATGTAACTGATGTGGCCATTTGGTCTGCTCGAACATTACCCTCAATGCCTCTGTGGCCCGGCACCCAGCATATAATCACATGCTGGTTAGAGATATATGCTTTACACAGGACGGAATAGAGCTCATTAAGTACAGGGTTTTTGTGTTTACAGAGTGACTTCAATGCTTTCACGACACTTTGGGAGTCTGTAAATATGATAGTTTTTGAAGTTTTGATCTCATTATATACTTTACAGCCGATAATAGTGCATAGGCCTCAGCCGTAAAGATACTTGTCTCCGGGTGCAGTACACCGGATTCCGAAAAGGATGGACCGATGGCTGCATAAGATACCCCGGCATGTGACTTGGAAGCGTCTGTGTAAAACTCTGTACACGAGTATTTAGATTGGAGTTCTCGGAAATGCATTTTAATGTGTGCCTCTGGCGCGTGTTTCGTAACTTCTATAAATGATATGTCACAATCTATGAGCTGCCACTGCCACGGAGGTAACAGTTCCGCTGGCGCCATAGGACGATGATCAAGCAGCGGAACACCCATTTCCTCACTAAGATTCCTCACACGCAAAGAGAACGGCTTTCTCGCTGCAGGTCGATTGTGGAAGAGTGTGGCAGCAGTCACATCGTTTATTGTTGAATAAGACGGATGTTCAATATTTGCTTGTACTTTCAGAAAATATGTAAAACTGCTGTATGACCGCTGCAGATGAAGCGACCACTTATTCGACTCTACGTAGAGGCTCTGGATTGGACTTGTCCTGAAAGCACCAGTCGCGAGACGGATGCCCAAGTGGTGAACGGGGTCTAGGATTTTTAATGCACTTGGCGTTGCGGAATTATAAATTATAGACCCGTAATCAAGGCGTGAAAGGACAAGACTGTTATACAAGTTTAAGAGACACTTTCGATCACTGCCCCATGTTGTGCGCGATAGAAGCTTTAGGAGGTTCATTGTCTTCAGGCACTTTGTCCTCAAGTACTTAAGATGAGGGATAAACGTCAGCTTGGAATCTAAAATGATTCCTAGAAACTTATGCTCGCTCCTCACAGAGAGCGTATCTCCTTTTATTTCAATAGTTGGGTCTGGCGTTACACCTCTCTTGTTTGTAAAGAGTACGCAAGTACTCTTCTGTGAATTAACTTTGAAACCATTTTCATCTGCCCATTTAGACAATCTGTTTATTCCCAGCTGTATTTGTCGTTCACAGATGGCAATATTACATGACTTAAAGGCTATCTGCACATCGTCGACATAAACGGAATAAAACATAGTGCGTGGGATGGCTGTATGCAGGCCGTTCATTTTTACAATAAATAGCGTGCAACTAAGCACACCCTCTTGCGGCACACCGGTCTCTTGGGTGAAGGGCCTAGAAAGAGCGTTACCCACTCTTACACGGAATGTGCGGTTAGACAGATAACTTTCGATTGTGTTTAGCATGTTGCCACGGACACCCATCGCCGAAAGATCTCGAAGAATTCCCTAGCGCCATGTCGTATCGTAAGCCTTTTCTAGGTCCAGAAATATTGAGAGGCAAAACTGCTTATGTATAAAAGCATCTCTAATATAAGATTCAATGCGAACAAGGTGATCTGTTGTGGACACACCTTCTCTGAAACCGCACTGTAAGGGATCGAGTATTTTGTTGCTTTCAAGAAAATGGATGAGGCGCCGGTTAATCATTTTCTCGAAGAGCTTGCATATACAACTTGTCAGAGCTATAGGCCTATAGCTACTGGCCGAAGAAGGTTCCTTGCCATCTTTGAGGATAGGAATTACGATTGCTTCTTTCCATGCAGTCGGAATGTAGCCGGCAGAGAACATGGTGTTAAAGAGTGACAATAGTGTTTTGTGGGTTTCAGGGTGTAAGTGTTTTATCATTTTATATAGTATTCTGTCACTTCCTGGAGCAGAATCGTTACAACAATTCAGTGAAGCCTGAAACTCCGCCATGCTAAATGGACGATTGTATGCTGCATTGGCTGTGTCTTTCCGACTCAGCGGCTGTCGCTCTGCTTGTCGCTGGTATTTTACAAATGTGTCTGTGTAATGGGATGTACTGGAAATATGCTCGAAATGTGCTCCTAGACAATTAGCCTGGTCCTCAAGAGTGTCTCCTTGTGTGTTTACTAAAGGTAGAGGATGAGTTTCGCGGCCTTTTATTTTGTTTACCCTGTTCCAGGCTTTGCGTTCGTCTGTATAAGAATTGATGTTGCTTATGTATTTTTCCCAACTTTCCCGTTTAGCACGTCGGCGTGTTCTTCTACCTTGTGACTTAATCGCCTTGAAGTTAATTAGGTTTTCTGCGGTTGGGGAGTTACGAAGGAGATTCCAGGCCTTGTTTTGCTTTTTCCGGGCTTCCCTACACTCCTCATTCCACCATGGAATACGTCGTTTCGATGGCGACCCATTTGTTTGGGGTATACATACTGATGCAGCATCAATAATAAACGCTGTAAAGTATGCTACTGCATCGTCAATACCAAGTGCACGGACATCGTCCCAGGGCAAATGTGTTGCTTCACGAAACCGCAGTCCAGTCGGCTGAGTCGACTTTCCATCTAGGAACATGTGTAGAGCACTCAGCTTGTTTTGTAAGGCTTAGTACGATGGGGAAGTGATCACTTCCATAAGGGTTATTAATAGCATCCCACTTCAGATATGGCACAATTGTACTGGACGCTATGCTTATGTCTATGGAAGAAAATGTTTTGTGTGTAGGGCTGTAGAATGTTGGTTCTTTTTTGTTAAGCAAGCAGGCATTTGAAGAGAGTAGAAAGTTTTCTATTAGTCGTCCTCTCGCGTCACAGCGAGAGTCGCCCCACAGTGTACTATGTGCGTTTAGATCACCAACGACTATGTAAGGGTGATGGAGTTCATCAATAAAGCTTTGAAATGTTGTTCTAGACAGTTGATAAGTTGGGGGGATGTATATAGACGCGATGGTGACTAGTTTATTGAATAGCACTGCTTGGACAGCAACTGCTTCAAGAGGGGTTTGGAGTTGCAATTTCCGACATGCAACACCTCTGTCAGCTATTATAGCTACACCACCTTAGGCTGTAACAGCCTCGTCCCGGTCTTTCCGGAAAATAGCGTATTGCTGGAGAAAGTTTGTTTGTGTAGGTTTAAGATGTGTCTCCTGAACACACAGCACCTTTGGATTGTATTGGTGTAAAAGTTCTTTAATGTCATCGAGGTTGTGCATTAGGCCTCTCACGTTCCAGTGTAATATTTGTGTATCCATATTGTTTGTGTTTTTGTGCTGTGTGTCAAGAGACGAGTCTAGTTGGCTTATGGAGCCTTTCCAGGCCCCGTAATCCGGAGTTTGTCTTTCTTGGAGCGGTCGCGAGAATCGCGTCGCTCCGGAGGCGCTGGATGCGCCGCCTGGCTTGGGGTTGTGTCCATCGACTCCAGAGAGCCGCTGGACTTCCGCTCAAGCGAGCGGGGTGTTTTCGGGGTGGGCCTTGCCTCGAAAAGCAGGGCCTTGGAGGCCACCAACCCAGAGGTCGATGGGCCCTCCTTCAGAGACGGCGCAGCAGCGCTGGCTGCTGTCGCCTGGGGGGCTTGTGGCACAGCCACGGTCACACTCTTTGTGGACCGGGCCGATGCCGGAGTCTGCTGCAGCGTTGCCCCCTTTCGCGCTGCACCAGCATACCCTGCGGTATGCAGGAAGGAAACGCGTTTCCGCGCTTCTTGAAATGAGATATTCTCTTTCACTTTCAAGGTAATGATATCTTTTTCCTTCTTCCACGTAGGGCATGATCGGGAATATGAGGCATGCTCACCGTCGCAGTTTGCGCAGTGGAGCGTGTCAGTGCAGTTGTCGGAAGCGTGTTCTTGTTTGCCACATTTTGCGCAAGTAAGCCGGCCGCGGCAGCTTTGCGAGCCATGGCCAAATCTCTGACATTTGAAACATCTGCGTGGATTTGGAATGTATGGTCTTACTCGTGTCTTTGTGTAACCAGTTTCGAGAGAGTCGGGCAGTACACTCGTCGCAAAGGTGAGAATGAGATGTTTTGTACGGATTTCTTTGTTGTCACGTTTGATCATTATTCTTTGCACTTTGATGACATCCTGTTCCTTCCATCCTTCAACTAGTTCTTCTTCGCTCAGATTCATGAGATCATCATCGGATACCACACCTCTGCATGTGTTCATTGAGCGATGTGGGGTTACCGTGATTTCAACATCACCAAAAGCAAGGAGATTTGAAATCTTTTCATGTTGTAGTTTGTCGCGTACTTCAAGCAGTAGGTCGCCGCTAGCCATTTTAGTGATTTTGTATCCGGGACCCAGCACGTCTGTGAGAACTTTTGCAACGGTGAAAGGTGAAAGGGTTCTGACTGTCTTTTCGGCGCATTTGCTATGCATAACATGGTAGCGTGGGAAGGATTCCTTGCGTTGGACAAAAAATTGAGTTTCTTCGGTGCGTCCTCTTTTCGAAAGAGGGCGATCAGGTAGTCGGGGAAAGGTACTTAAAGCCATAAATACTTTTTGTTTTCGGCAGCTACGCCAGCCGCCCACCACCGAGCCCAACAAGGGGACGCTACGACACCCGAAGGAGACGCAGACGCCAGCTGTACGTAGCTACTATAACCTAATATAAATATCCTAGGTTGGATAGAATACACCAGGTTAACCCTTGCTGCCTGCGAAGTCGGAAATGAGAGGAAGAGAGGAGAAGACAGGAGAGATGGAAAGAGAGAGAGAAAGACGAAGGATGGAGAGAGAGAGACAGGAAAAGGCAACTGCCGATTTCCCCCGGGTGGGTCAATCCGGGGGTGCCGTCTACGTGAAGCCGAGGCCAAAGGGGTGTGTTGCCTCCGCTGAGGGGCCTTAAAGGTCCAAACACTCAGCGTCGGCTCAACCCCCAGGATCCCCTTTTCCCCGGACACGGCTAAGCCGCGCACGGTCAGACGCGGGAGGGTCCAACCCTCGTGTGCTCGGGTACGTGGTGGCGCAACTCACCAAACGCCTGCTTGCGCAGACGCCCCTGCGGGGTACTGCGATGATCGACGCGGTTTGAAATGTATTGAGGCCGCATTATCAAGTCGTCGTGAAGCGTGGTGTGATGGAAAATTTTATGAAATAGCGAAAGTCGGGCGACTTTGCGGCGGTTAGCTAACGGAATAAGTGCTAGGTTATTTTTCATTGAGGTTGTACTCGCGGTACGGTTATAGTTAGAAAGAATGAAACGGGTAGAGTTATTTTGTACTAGTTCAAGTGAGGTAATGAGATTACCGTGACTGGGATCCCATATTGCAGATGCATATTCAAGTTTCGGGCGTATTAGAGTCTTATAAAGCTGTAGTTTTAAAGTAGGTGGTGTTTCCGAAAAGTTGCGCCGTAAGTACCCAAGCATGCGATTAGCATTGTTAATGACGTACTCTATATGAATGGTTTAATTTAAGTTATTCGTAATGTGCACACCGAAATATTTATATGACATGACGAAATCTAAGTTAACGTTGTTAAGATGATAGGTGCTAGGAGTAGAATTAGATCTGGATACGCGCATTATTTTACATTTCTTAATATTTAGTTCCATCAACCACTTCCCGCACCAGTCAACTACATTATCCAGATCAGATTGGAGTGTTAAAGTATCATCAGAGCTGTTAATTTCCCGGAAGATAACACAATCATCTGCGAACAGATGTATGTTAGAGGATATTGTAACAGTTAGGTCATTAATATAGATAAGAAATAATAGTGGTCCCAGCACAGACCCTTGTGGTACACCTGATTGTACTTCAGTAAGTGGAGAGTTATGACCGTTAGCAGTGACGAATTGGAAACGGTTTGTAAGGAAATGCTCTATCCATTTTAAAAGGTTAGGGTCGATATTTATTTAGTAAGCTCAGTTTAAAAAGTAGTAGATTATGGCATACTTTATCAAATGCTTTACTAAAATCCAAGAAGACACAGTCAGCGCAGGATGAGCGATCCAGGATACGATGCAGCTGATGGGTGAAGGATACTAGTTGAGTTTCGCAGGAATATGATTTTCTAAAGCCATGCTGGGCTGTAGTGAAGTATGAGTTAGACTCTAGAAAGTTTGCCAGATTGGTGAAAACTACATGCTCTAACAGTTTACAATAACTGCTTGTAATGGATATGGGTCGATAGTTAAGAGGTGAGTTTCTGAGGCCGGATTTAAAGATTGGAACCACCTTCCCAATTTTCCATTCCTTTGGAAGCTCACATGAGTTCAGGGATTGTTGGAAAATTTTTGCCAGTATCGTGGAGCTAAACAGGCTAGTGCTTTTAAGGAATTTATTGTTAATGCAATCGAAACCTGTACCTAAACTTGAAAATTGTGTAGTATAATTAATGCACTTGTAACAACTACTCCTTCAGTACCGCCGTAGCATTGAGAAAAGAATGTAATACTTTCATTCGGTGACACTAACAAAACTACCTTTCTTTGCTGAGGTGAACACTAATAAAATCCATGGCAATGCTTCATTGAGGCGTAGTATTAAGTCATATTGCGTATTTTTGGCCAAACCTCCATGCAGAGCATCCATTCCGGCAAGGTCTTTTCAAAAGGCACAAACACAAGGAAAGTTCACTAGCACAGTGATGGCAATTCTTGTACATTTCCCAGGACTTAGCTGGTAGCACAGGATCAAATGAGATCTTCCATGTGTGTCCCGGGACTTATTTCAGTTCAATTCTCGGAGAACCTTGATCTTCACAAAATTCAAAACCACTCCTTGTCTTGTGTAATGCTGTAACCTGGAATGGGACAAAATGAAAAGCACATATAATTTACAGAAATAAATCAGTCCACAAGTCTTCCAACAGTCGCCACACAAGTATATCATTAGAAGATACTAACCAGATTGTGAAGCTCCAGAACAGTTTTTATGTAGAACCCACAAATACTCGAAAACTGAAACGCAGTAAGTGATCTACAGCAGTTAAACATATCTTTTTTTACTTGCATGTAAGGATAGACTAGCTTGTAACTGATGCAAGCTGAAGTTTCATCCACACCAAGTAGACTATGCTTGAGCACTCGCACGATGGATGTCATATAGTAGCCTTTCGCAATAAATAAAATAGAATAACGTTTACAAGCAGATCGAAATGCTACACAATTTGTTGGCTGAACTAATTTGCTCCATGTGGAAAAATAACTAAAAAGCTGGGCAAGTTTTAAACGTAGCTTGCATGTACCAAAACCGATGTAACCCAGTATTTCATGGTTACAGATTTTTGGCTCTACCAGAATCCATTGAAATGTTCAAAAAACACATCCCAAGCAGTAATGCAGTTAACATTACCCCGTTGACTATATGTGGCTCTGAAAAGCTCTTGAGCTCTACATTTTTCACATTAGAAAAACGAAAACACACCTTACTGGTCATGGAAGGAAGGTGATGCCTTATGTTCATTAGTTGCCTCACGTTCATTAGTGTCCACCCTGTGTGCCAAGGTAGAAGAGCTGCAACAAAACCAAAATATTCAAAATACACCGTTTTAATACACCCCATAAAATAACACGAAAAAGCCCTGCTAAAATGTGGGGCTTCTGAATATGTTACCTACTTCTGTAGAGAAACAAGTCAAGAATGCTGGTGGGCTACCCTGTGTTCAACACTTCTGTATTTACTTGCATAAATACTTGCCCCCCCCCCCCATCTCCCTTCTCTCATACTGCATGGCCAAACTTGAAAATAGACAGCAATTTTCCCGAAAGATAGGGAGAATTTGAGATGGCCAAATATCGGGCACAAAGGCAGCTAGGGACCGCCTGTGCACGCTGACAATGACATCCTGAGGGACGTCCGTGCGTATACCTACAAAGTAGCAAAGGGGCGTTTACAAGTTCTTGTTTCGGATGGGTTACTCTGGATCACGGTATTAGAATAAGGAGAGGTGAACAAACGCCACTGCTTTGCGAATGCTCCAGGAGGATGCCCGACTGCCGTCCAGTTGCCGCTGCAGCATAGGCTGCCCGGGCCCATTCCTCCTTTTCACCGTATGTGAAAGTACGCAGTCGGAGACGTCGCGAGCCGTCGATTCGTATTTCTATGTCTCAGCCGTTTGAGAAGACACTTCACGTTGTGCACTACAAAGGTGTTAAATGGTGTTGAATAGTTGCTATCAGTTGAAGCAGATTGCTAGCACAAATTTGCACAAGAAGCGTGCCTGCATGCGCCGCGTTTACTCCTTGCTTGTTCAGTCGAACGTAATCTGCCTCCCCAGCCCTATGGGGACGTGAGGTTCACGGTTTTAAACCGATGTTCAACCATAGACTCGAACGGCACCACGTCCTGCTTTTGATCGACATTGGCCACTGCCATACCGTGCACTCGTCTAACGCCGCGTTCCATCCGCTCGTCATCGCGGGTGCGCCCTGGCATATTAGGCCGTACGTTGTTAGCGATCTGGCTCCCCAGCCCTGGGGAAGAGGTGAGGGTGGCGGTTTGAAACCCATTTCCCACCATAGACTGGAACGTCACCGCGTTCTGTTTTTGACCTACATTGGCTATTACCATACTTCTATGGTCATCTGTTGGTGGTCGATTTGGGTAAAGTCGTCAAGGCAAGGCGAAGTCGCTAGGTCTAATTTCGAAAATAGTAGTATCGTTCCCAAAACACATCACCGCTGCACCTGACTCCTCCAGCCTGTTACCCGAGCACCAGAGATAACGAGCACCCCTACATCTAATAAAGGAAGGCAAGTAAACCTATGGTGGCGGACACGGCTAAGCTGGTCTTTGCAAACTCACCTTTAAAAGCTGCATTGCCCTCAATGACACTCTTCCGAACTTTCTCTATACCTAATCTGTTGGTACAACATCGAGGAGCAGGTTCATTCTCGCTTTAAAAGGGGCCACTCCCTGCTCTCCCTGAGCCTCGAAATATTACGCCACACAGTCCACCGACGATGCGCCCGCTCTCCGCCACCACGGGGCTTCAAGCGCGCGCATGTCGAATGGCCGAAGGTTGACGCCTTCACCACGGAGCACTGGAGAAGATCGCCCACTGGGGGGGTCTCATCCAGTGCCTGTGGAGCGAGGAGGAAACCGTGGTCGTCCTGAATTCCCCCCTCCCCGCCGCCCCCAGAAGCGAGCTCACGAGTCTTAAGAATCCAGAACCACCCTGACAGAGACGGACACATGACTCCATTCAAATATGCCTATTTGTCCAGCTATACACATTGATCAATAATGAAAATGCTCTGCGTTTTTTGACCGTGGCATCAGCGCCCTGCATGCAAGCCGAAACTCTTCCACGCCCCCCGCGAACCGCTACCTCGCTTGCCGTCCCACCACGAATCCTGGTCAAACAAAGCACAACCGCGCTATTTGGAGGTGGTGACAGCCAAATCCACGACACATCACAAGCACTTTGTGGCTCTCACATAGTTCCACGAACTGAACCACGTGTCGCCGAGACGCATGTTGCGTTTGCCAACGTCGCTTTTTGTCCGGGGGTTGTGCGGACACAGTTCCAGAGCGAGCTCGTTGTTTCCAAGGATTTTGAGTAATCTTTCGACGAGTCACACCTCCAGGTGCCAACTAAGAATATTTTCTACAAGTCCATAAACCCTTGTGCGAAACGAAAAACCTGGCCGCGGCCTCTTCAACAGCTCGTCTGGCAAAACCTGAAATGCCTTCCGACAGTTCCGCATTGTCTTGCGCTGGCGCAGTGAACATTCAAAATTATTTCAGCAAAATTTGTGCAGGCGCTGTGTATTTTCTGCAGAAATTATGTGAAATTCATCCGAGCAGAGCTTGTCCGTAGGGTGTGGCTTGTCGGTAATATGCCCTCGACTTCTCAAACATTTGCCTATCCTCCAGAAAGTGACTGGTACGGATACAGTAGTGAACACTGGACATTGCGGCAATCTTGATAACGATCTGGCTCACGCAATGGCGAGAGCAGCCGTGCATGGCCCTCACTCTAGTCCGAACCAGATTGCTATCGCAGGAAAACTAAAGCTATTCTGTGAATGCAAAGAGCGCAAGCAGACATGTTTTATTATCTTGGCAGTGAAGCAGAGGCTACGTGGGTGGAGTTTCTGTACCATTCGGGTTACTACACCAAGTACAGAGGCATCCTGCAGCCAATTTCATTTTAGGTTTTTTGCTTCCACTCTGTGTGAAGATGATTACGGAAACGTATACCCGCAAAATGTAAATGGGAGAGAGGTATTCTGGTAAAATACGGATAATTTCAATACGCATCTATTTATTAACATTTCGTTAGAGTACAGAATTTCTCAGCGCAAAACATTTCCCAGGTTTTACCGCTTCATTTGTACGTGTGCTGTGGAATGGCTGCGTATTCGCCGCAGTAAGAACACAAATCATAAGAACAGTTTACATGCTTTGAAATGGCGCAGAAACATAAAGAGCCGCAACATTACGAATTAAAAGGGAAATCTAGGAGAGCGCGCGCGCCACGCATCACTTTCATTCTGTGCAGGCCCATTAGAATGGTGTCCACACCAACACCGTGTACCATTCACACCTGCATATTGGTCCAAGGTTCCCACTGAATTGGGGTATTTCTAAATGTATATGGGTCCCTCTTGTAATATGTCTCTGGCAAAGGAACGGCATATAAACAAGCAATTAAATAGGCACTCCAGTTCCTCACTGGCAGTCATGCCGCAGCTGCTTGATTCGTCAGTACTCGAGTCCAAGGCCAACGAAATTAACTAGTCGTCTATTTGACTATCTATACGGCTCCATAGCGTCGCGCTCTCACGCCTCATTTTTAGGGTTTGCATGTGAGCGCAGTCGGGGTACCAGTTGGTGGTACCCCTTCCGGTTCTTTTGTGCAGCCCACATCTTGAAGGCCGTGCTGTTTGATGCAACATAGCCCTCACCTTAGCTCCACACGAGCTGTATAGGATTGAGCTCGCACTGGTATTGGTCATTGTAAAAAGGAACATTTTCCCCCATGAACCCAGCCTTTTCGGTCGATGAACGTGGTACGTTCTCCAGTTGAGCATTGTACGAAGACGCATTGTGCGCGCATATATATATTGTAGCGAAGAATACGAACGCCATAGCGGTTCGCGCTCTCCAGCCCTTTCTAGTGGGTTGATCCCTCCTGCGCTTTTCCTCCAGAAACGCCGCTCCTGCTGAGAGCTCGGACCTTCAAACAACGGACGGCCCAAATGGCTGGTGTCTAATAAACGCCTTGACAAGTGGTGGAGGTGCGGGGTATCTATCCCCGTACCTCTCGCTGTACCGCCGTATCTCTCAAGTGCTGTACCGCAACGGACGCCAGCATTCTGACGCCGACGCCCTCTCGCGCTTTCCCTTGCCTGACAATGCCTGCTCCTCACTATCCGAGATTATTGCTTCGCTCAACCACCATCGCTTCTGAGCAACGCAAGGACCATTGGATTGCCTCCCTTATAGACTTTCTTTGTAGTTCGTCGGCACAACCAAGTACTCGCACGTTGCGTCGCCAAGCGCGTCATTTTGCCATTCGCGACAACCTGCTTCACCGACACAATTATAACCCCGACGGGCGCCAGTGGTTGTTCGTGGTACCCCGCAGTCTGCGTTCTGATGTATACGCAGCTTTCCATGCTGATCCACAGTGTGCGCACCCCGGAGTTTTCGAGACTTACCAGCGCCTTCAAAAGCGGTATTACTGGTGCGGGATGTACAGCTACGTTCACAAGTTTGTTCGCTTTTCCCGATTGCCAGCGCCGG
Source organism: Dermacentor silvarum (assembly GCF_013339745.2). NCBI lineage: Eukaryota > Metazoa > Arthropoda > Arachnida > Ixodida > Ixodidae > Dermacentor > Dermacentor silvarum. Next base: position 70,795,448 of record NC_051155.1, read on the forward strand.
AAATCTTCACCCCGCCTTTCGCCAGCCGGTCTGCAACCTTTACCTTGCCCTAACCGGCCGTTTCGACGGGTCGGCATCGATTTGTATGAGCCCCTTCCCCTGACGTCGGCTGGAAATCGCTGGGCCATTGTGGCCGTCGACCACCTGACGCGATACGCCGAAACAGCCGCCTTACCGGCAGCTACAGCGCGCGATGTTGCCTCCTTCCTGCTTCAACGATTCATCCTGCGACATGGGCCACCCCAGGAACTATTCAGTGATCGTGGGCGTGTCTTCCTGTCCGAAGTAGTTGAAGCCATTCCCAAGGAGTGCCACGTTGTACATCGCACAACTGCGGCGTACCACCCCCAAACCAATGGGCTTACAGAACGCTTCAACCGTACGCTCGGGGACATGCTCTATGTACGTCGCCTCCGACCACACTAATTGGGACGCCATTCTGCCCATTGTAACTTACGCGTATAACACTGCCACTTAGAGTACTACTGGCTTTTCACCTTTTTTCTTACTGTATGGTCGGTACCCGTCGCACACCAACACAATTCTACCGTACCTGCCGGATCCATCTGAATGTGCGCCCATTTCTGACACGGCAAGACATGCTGAAGAGTGCCGCGATCTCGCACGGGTCTTTACATCCAATGACCAAGAGCGGCAGAAGAGCATACACCGTGACACCACTTCTGCACCAACCTTCCTTCCTGGAGCGCTTGTGTGGTTCTCGATTCCTTTCGCTACACCTGGTCTCTCATCCAAACTAGTGCCCAAGTATGAAGGCCCCTATCATATTGTCGAACGCACATCTCCCGTCAACTACGTGATCGAACCAGTTGAACCTTCTGCGCACATGCGCCGTCGTGGACGCGACACTGTCAACGTCGAGCGCCTCAAGACTATGACCCTGTCATAGCGACCAGCTGTTAGGTCGCCCGATGGCTCCTCTTCGCTCCCGGGGATGATTGTAGCGAAGAATACGAACGCCATAGCGGTTCACGCTCTCCAGCCCTTTCTAGTGGGTTGATCCTCCCTGCGCTGTTACTCGAGAAACGCCGCTCGTGCTGAGAGCTCGGACCTTCAAACAACGGACGGCCTAAACGGCTGGTGTCTAATAAAAGCCTTTACAATATATATATATATATATATATATATATATATATAGCCGGGGCTGCAGTGCGGCAAGGACGATGGCGATAAGATATATCGGCATTTGAAGCAAAATAGCCATAAGTGACTAGCGCGCAGTATTGAACAGTTATTATATACGGTATAAACAGTTATTATATGCTTCCACCTCCATATAACCAGGTGGCTTGTTGACAAGCACGCTTATATCCGTGTGGCCGGGAGAGGTACTTGTGACGCATTTGTGCTTGCATTGCCTATGACAAAAGGCAGCAAAGAACAAGGGAGTTCTCGCAGCTCTAGCAGAGTTGAGTGCGATGACACTTGTTCATGCTTGGTGAGTTGTCCTTAAAACATGCTCTCAAGTTTCACGGAAATATTTTGTATTTCAAAATGTAGCCTAGAAACTGTCCAGTAACTAAAAAATGAGCTTAGGTTCCCGGGGTGGCCTTGATTTTCACCTGTGAGCGTTGTTTGGTGTGGCGAGGTTGCGCGCTCTTCCCATGCAAGCCCTGAGAACTTCGAGCAGCTCGCGAGATCGGGCACCAGAGTCCAGATCCAGATATATGAATATTTCAAAACTGTCTCCAGGTCCAGTTACGCTGACAAAATGTCATACCAGGCGACCTCCCATAAACTTTAGTACCAAAACATCGGTAAGTAATATCGACACCAAGTTTGAAGTTATCGGAGACCTTTCGAGTGTTAAATCATGAATCATAAAGCTGGAGTACACTTTCTTGGCATTCGGCGTCATGGCGGCGTTCTTGTACTCACGTACCTCGTCATTGCAATCACCTGGTAGAGGAGTGAGCGGCCTCATTCATCACAGTACATGAGACTGTACAGCTCTTCATCCCGTTCAAGCCTGGTGTCTTTCAAACATCATTTGGCGACTCCCAAAATGGACGACACCAAACCGCCGCGTTCTAGTTCAATAGCCTACGACGACCTAGCGGTATGTCCTGTCGTCGCCGCTCTTCCGGCTGAGGCGACCTGCTCTGGAGAGGGTTCATCCATGGATATGACATTCTTGGACACCTCGGGTATGCATCCCTGCTATCGCCGGTCCGTCCAGTTATCACCCGGACAAGCAGAAGTAGACTCCGACAACGAGGTGTTTCAGCTGTCCTGCAGGTGCGAATGACGAGAAGCCGCATCAGTCTCCTCCGCTACCACTCCTTCGTCTGTGAAACTAATGAAGTGCCTAATCTATGAGCACGCATCAGAGCCAAATACGAGAGCGTCCGTTTGAAAGCCATTTGTGCCTTCTCTGAATCTGAAAAAAGATCTGCTCCTCCACATAAGATGACGTTAGGCCTCTCCAACAACTGCTGAAGATGACAAGTTGCAGCAGGGATGCTTCCATCTCTGTGACAATAAAACTGGAAAACTGTTAAACCTGATAGCAGACAGCATCTTCAGAAGCAAGCGTCCGTTTCAGTGCCATTTGTGGCCTGAGAACTTGAGTTTAAGCTCAAGAAACACTTACGCATCACATAGGTGAGGAGCCATTTCAGGCCATTTATGCCCTCAGAGATTATCGCAAAAGGCCAATCTCGAGACATTCTCATTCAGGCGAGTGAGAGACCACACCTCTGCACTGCCTGCTCGAATTTGTAGACCGCTAACTTCAGCATACTAAACCACCTGCATGACCGGTGATCTGGTCAGTGGTATCAATGGGTTCGCAAAATCTACAAATATTCTGGTGTATCGAAAGCTCCAGTGGTGCCATATCCCTCAGTATATTGAACTGCTGGATAATTCATTTATTGTTTCAGCACAATGTAGCAAGTTCTCGAGACATTTTCTATAAAGAGGTTGCAGTGCAAGTGTATTGTCGCATTCCTCTATGTGAAGGCACAACTGTGTTCAGAAGACTCGTCTCTATCGTAAAACTCTGTGTCGGGATCAATTCTGACTCTTAGCTACAGTCTAGTACACCTTTAGAAGGTAGTGTCGTTTTGCCCCTTAAAGGCGGATGCACACGAGCCTCTACCAATAGGCGCACACTCTAAACTGACGTCTTGAGCCGGACGGCCGGTGACCCCGGCGACGGAGGGCATGCAGCCCGCGCTTCGAGCGGGGCCGAATCGCGTGCACACAATGCACGCCCCTATTGCATTTTTTATTTGACTCTGGACAACCATTTTCGTATGCCCTTTATAATATGTAAAGTTTATTTCTGTCGCTGTGACTAGTTAATACACCTTTCAATTCCTAATGCTACATTCCGCACGCAATCACTGTATGCTGGACGTCTGACCAGTGATCACAATGTGATGCTTGGACAGCCTCTGCCACGAGACGTCCCGCGGCGGGTGGTGTTGCAGGGTAAGACACTCGCCACTGCGCTGAAGGCTGTCGCTCCTAGTGCCTGATGTGCAAGGGCCCGGCTCCAGTCCACTATTGCCCTTGCGGACTTGCAGTAGGTTGCGTTATTATTCCACCAATTAGTGATCACCAGGTTGTGGTAATCGTGGCAAGAAAAGGAATGAGTCTCCCTTGTTTAGATACAACGCGATTAATAAAGAAATCGGACATCCCTGACGCGTCGGACTTCGATGCTTTCACTAACACGTTTATTAAAAATGATGTTTGCTGAGCATTCAGAGTAAACCATCTTTACTGCTCGAAGTAAAACATCCCCAACATTCACATGGTCAAGAATGGAATAAGACTTCGTGTTTCACCCCATTCAAAGAAAGCCTTCTCTAAATCCAGGTGAAGTGTAGCGACACGCCCGTCAACCTCGTAACAACATTCAAGGACACTTCGCGCCAAATGTTTGGCCGCTAATATGGTGAGTCCTTTACTACCGCAAGTTTGATGAGGTCCAACTAGAAAACCATTGCAGTCTTTTAGCTAAATCTGTTTGCAGTCTTTTAGCTAAAGCCTTCATGTAAATCTTATCAATATTTGTAAGACTAATTGGCAGATTCAATTGGACTGACAGAAGTTGAAGATGATCATCGAATTTCGGAATTAAAACAAAATAATGACTTCTGTGTAAAGGTTGGGGCATGGATTTTTGTTTGCAAGTTTCGATTAGTACAGAACGTAATAATAGCAGTGCTACTTGACTCATAAATGCTTTATAAAAGGCGGCACCAATTCCATCATCAGGTCCGGCGCGTTTCGCCGGCTGAGTTCCTGTATAGCCATCGCTATTTCTGAAATAGTGATAAGGGGTCCAAGTCTTTCCTTCTCAGTATCGTCCAAAATAGGCATCAATGGCGAAAATATCCTCAAAACCATTTTCTACATGCATATTTTACCCTATCAAGGCTGGATAGTACTCGACAAGAGCTTTCTCACTTGGCTTCTGGTGCTGCGTAACTTGTTGGTATGGAATTTATTTGATTTCGTTCCGTTAAGCGTGCCCTGTTTCGTCATTTGGAGCACGTTTCGTAGGCGATTCTCCAAACCATAATCGTACAACACGCGCGCGAATGACGGCGCCGTGATACTTATCCTTATCTATCATCTCGAGCTCCTTATTCACGTTTCTTGTTTCGTCACTGAAGTTTCCTGGCTGGGCACTCTCGATTTGAACATGGATAAAGGAAAAAGTTAGGAGAGAGCATTACGTCACGCAGCCAGGCTTGGCAAGCCAACGCTCCCTGAAACCAGGATTGGTGGCCCAACACGTGACGTTGCGTCGAGATCACGGAGAATCGAGAATTGCCAAGACGTTTGGCGCCCGGTGGTTTGTAATCGATGTGCGGTCGGCCGGCAGCTGCTCACACGGAGGAAGGAAAAAAATGTTTTTCCTTCCTCCATGGCTGGTCAGCTGCCCTCGTATCTCTGGTCACATTTTTCTCTGAATGCTTGTTCCGCTTCGGTCGTTCCTTGCAATACATATTTACCGCAATTTTGGCGAGTTGTGAGAAGGTCATAATCTACCGTCAGCGCATTTAGGCTTATGCTACTGGTGTCCGAAGAGACCGTAGTAAGCGGATAATAAGCGATATGTATTCGTCACATTTTTGATCAACTACTTGCCCGATTATTGATTTGCATTGTCGCTGGATTATTTGCATCTTTTGCATGGGGGTTTCAATCTCATTGCGGAAGCGGAGTTATCCGTGCAGGCCGAACGCGGTAGGGCTTATTGCCTCTGATGATCCTGATTTCCGCATGAAACGGTGGGATGCTGCGCGGAGTGCCGCCGAGTTGGCCTCCCGTGTACGAGCCGCGCTGTCGCACACTTGGTGGCAAGAGTGACAGCGCATACGAATCATGGCGCATAGTGGCGGCACGCGAGCCGCGATGGGCGGGATGGGCGAGATAGAGGCGCGAGACGGCGATGAAGTGTGCGGGAGTGCGAGAGATATGTTGCATTCGCCACATATCGAAATGAAGAAAGCATGTATGCACGAAATAGAACACCTTCTTTCGCACTAAAATTTACGTGTTGGTGCTCCGGTTCTTTTTTCCGTTTTATTCAAATGTGAAGGCGAGTTGCATTTGCTACGTACAGGCTGCGTATGTGCTGTTACTTTTTTTTTTACAGGGAATTCCCACCACCAATAGCTGTCTATTGGTGAATTCCAATGGCAGATTCTGAGTGGCCGACGAACTCTGCGCCGGAGCACTCCACTCCGGCGGAGGGCAACCGAAGGAAATCTGCCAATGGAACACAGGCGCGCCCTCCGAAGCAAATGGCGGGGCGCGCTAGCGCACATCCGCTTCCGGAAGCGCCCAGCATTCCTCGCGTTTCGCGCCGTTTTCCCAACCTGTTCGGCTTGAACTCGCGTGAGAGCTGTATATGAAAAAAGTTCCGCTTTAAATTTTTGCCTCCTGTGTTATGATGGAAGTCACACCGCGTGTAAGTGTCCTCTTGTCGTCGATGGCGAACGCAGCACGTGCCGACGCAGAAGGTGAGTGGATTTGGCTATCGTAAAAAAAGTTTCGCGCATGTGCCCTGCCGTGCGCGTGCTCACGCAATGTTTCTCGTTGCTTTCTGCCGCAGTGTGTGCAGTTCGTGCAACGGTAGCACGGACGCGTCTTGTCTTGTCCCTTTTACGTTGTTTGTTGAATAACAGCTAGAAACATGATTGAACCACATAATTTAAGTTTTATTTTTCTTCCTTGGATGTGTAACCTGTAATTCTCTGGTAACAATACTCTTGCCGAACATGTTTTGTTCTTATTTTATTTGCAAGTGCCTGTAAAAACAACCGAGGCATTAATGAATATTCGTCAGTCGGTTACTTTGCTTGATATGCCAGTGAAAAATACAAAGTTTGTCAAAAAAGATGCTGTATTATTTGTCGTTCACGTTCGTTTAAATAAGCACAGATGAGGTTTTTCTGGTTACTTATAAACTGTTGAATTATTAACAGTAAAAAACAGAATGGCGTGAGTACAGAGTGATTGCGCAATTTCTCGGCATGGAGGTAGTTTTGTAATTGCAGCCGTCACGGTGTCGGTCTTCTCACCCGGTAGCTCAGCGCTGTACGGCCAAGCCCTCATCGTCGCCCATTTTCAATCTCAATTTTCAGTCTCGGATCCTGGAAGCAGTGTGGACAATCTACAGCAACATGAAGCCAGGGGACCAAGCCAGAGGACCAGCCGCCGCAGTAAGCCCATTTGCCGATAGTTTTCATATGAAATACCTAATTGTGGTTTGAACTTTTTCAGGTGCAGCCTGCGAATGGACGGCGGGCCAAATGAAGTTGACGCTTGATTATTACGAGCAATATTATATTGCCCCCAGGTCGGAATCACGAAAGAATTTACAAAAAAAGGAAATGTTTGACCGCATCACGGAGAGAGAGAGATAAATGAGATGGGAAAGGCAGGGAGGTTACCTGGAAGGTAGGTATCCAGTTTGCTACCCTGCACTGGGGAAGGGGTAAGGAGAGACAGAAAGATAAAGAAAAATGCACACACATAGAAAGAGAGGGTGATCAGAAAAAAAACACAAACACACGCACACACACAAAGGAACTCAGGAGTGTCACAGTCGTTCAAGCAGGTCGCTTGTCCGGAGGAACCTCAGCAGTGCGCTCATCGCCTTCTGCTGTGAATACCGTGTCAGCCGGCACTCTAAGATCGTCTGCTCAGAAAGCGGCCGGTCGTCGAGGCGCGCCAGCGTCGTCACGAGCGTCTGTCTCTGGGAGCTGTAGCGGGGACAATGACACAAGATATGTTGGATTGTTTCCTCGCTGTCGCAACTATTACAGGTAGCACTGTCAGCCATTCCGATGCGGCAAGCAAACGCATTCGTAAAAGATACTCCAAGCCACAGTCGGCAGATCGGTTGTCTCGATTCGGGAAAGTCCAGATGGAATATGTAGTCGGAGGGATGGATCCAAGCGGTGCAGTCGAGTATACTGGAAACCTGGCGTGTTCCACATGGATCGAGTGGCATCACGCGCGAGTATACGAAGCTTTGCTGCTGCATCGGTTCTTGAAAGTGGAATGGGTTCCTTCACAGCATTTTCGTGAGCCCTCCTAGCAGCTTCATCGGCCTGTTCGTTGCCCATGATGCCGCAGTGGCCTGGGAGCCACTGAAAAGTCATGTCATGTCCTTTTTCTACTAGTTGGTGATATATCAGCCTTATTTCATGCACAAGTTGGTCTTGTGGTCCACGACGCAGAGCGGATAGCAGACACTGCAGGGCTGCCTTCGAATCAGTCAATATACTCCATTTTCGTGGTAAATCTTCATGAAGCATATGAAGGGCGCTGCGAAGTGCAGCAAGCTCCGCAGCAGTCGATGTTGTCCGATGACAAGTTTTAAACTGAAAGGTCACGGCTTTTTCGGGGAAGATCACAGCTCCTGTAGATCCGTCAAGAGTTGTCGACCCATCAGTGTAAATGTGAAGGTGGTCCTTGTATGTCTCGTGCAGCATGAGTAGAGATAGCTGCTTGAGAGCTGGTGACGAGAGTCCTGCTTTCGTTTGAATCCCTGGTACCGAGAGTCGAACTTGTGGGCGAGCCAAACACCAAGGAGGTGATAGCAGCCTCTCAGCAGGCGTATAATCTTGAGGGAGGCAGTCACGGTACGTCAATATCACCTGGCAAAAGGAGGCATTGGGTCGGTCTTTCGGCAGCGTGGCGAGGTGATGGAAAGGGGCGCGGGCAATGTGCCTGATGTGTGATCTCAGCACTTCCAATGTCATATGAGTTCGCGCTGGGTAATCGTGGGCTATTGCAATTGTTTCCGCTGTCGATGTGCATCGTGGCAATCCAAGTGCCTGCCCTTAGTGCCTGCGCCTGAGCACTTTCGATTGTGCGGATGTTGCTTCTGCAGGTATTGCTCAGTACAGGTAAGCTGTACCTCAGATATCCGAGAAACAGCGCCCTGTAGAGTTGTAACGCTATGGCCGGTTTTCGACGTCTCCGTTGCTCTATTGATAATGTCATCGATCTGGTCACTTATGTCCAGCATCAAAAGAGATTGAAACGGTTATCTGTCGCCATGTTTCTCGACGTAAAAGGAGCTTATGACAATGTTGCTCATGACGCCACTTGACGCTCTTGAATCGGTCGGCCTTGGTGGCCGAGTCTACCGGTGGACCCGCGGCTATTTACACATGAGGTCCTTTTTTGTGCAGACCGATGACGGTCCGACCTCACAACACTACACATACCGCGGTGTTCCCCAAGGTGGCGTCTTGAGCCCCACACTATTCAACCTTGTTCTCGTCGGTCTCGTGGAACGCATACCAAGTGTTGTCCAGATATCAATGTACGCCGATGACATCTGCGTGTGGACGTCAGGTGTAACACGTCCTCAGGTGCGCGCGAGGCTTCAAAAAGCCGCGATTTCAATATCGGCGTATCTTAGCGAACAAGGCCTCCAGATTTCACCTGAGAAATGTGCGCTGGTCGCGTTTACGCGGAAGCCAATGACGTCCTACGCCATATCCATATCCATCAATGGGCAAGACATCTGTTACGCCAGGACGCATACATTCTTGGGGGTGATCATTGACCGAAACCTCAGCTGGAGTCCTCATGTGGCCTACCTGAAGAAACGCCTAACGGCCATTTCACACATTGCCTCGATGCCAGCATTCGAAGGGACGCTGGCATCAAGAAGCACTACCAACGCCACCTAGGTGGCGTTCACCGTACTCAGCACAGCGGAGCGTGGCCTCCGCAATTAGCTCTGAAAATGTTTCTGAAGTTGATCGCGGAGGCTGCAATTACGACGCGCTGTACGCGCTGATTTGACTCGGTGACGATTCAGTTACGTGCTTTGTCTTGCGCGTTGTATTAGTGTGTCAGTTACGTGCTTCGTCTTTCGCGTTGTGCTAGCGTGTGCAGCGTAGTGCAGCTTCCATATGCACGACGGTTGCTCATGGTCATCGACGTTGGTAGTCGTGATGGAGGAGACGTGCCACCAGGCGTCAGCGTGGGTGCATCAACGCCTAAGGGCGCTTTAGCCACAAAACACCAATAGACATTATATATCAATGTGCAATAAACATTACACTACTTCTGTGAAGACACGTTTCACTTTCGTGTTCTGTACCGATTCCTATATAAGAGGGATCAACCACATTTTTTTAAATTTCTTGGAGGAAAAACATGGGGAACGTCAGTACACGCGACCGCATCACGGAAAATCTCAATAAAACAATGGGTATTACGAGGACCGGAGAGCAATGCTGCAGTCGCTTTAAGACAGTAATTACGCGCAAAATGTCTGCGACTGTTCGCAATAAGTCGGGAAATTCTCCCAGCGAGGTGCCATACCACGAGGAGCTGGCCAAGATAGCTACTCTGGACGACAGCGTCGGACCAGAGTAGTTGCGACATGGCTACGGCGTCGTTTCGAGAAAATATACTGGGAGCGTGTCCAGAAAAAAAAGGAAGTTCGTCAGGGGAGGCGGAGGAGACGCCGGATGGATCACAAATTGATGAAGAATCGCAAAGCTCGCAGAGTACTCAGAGTAGTTCATCGACAGGGCAGACAAACAACACTGAAAGACAAGAAACCAGGTCCCCGCGTGTTTCCACATCAAGACTGCAAGATATAAAATTCGTTCTTGAAGAAATGAAGCAGATGCAAGCACAGAAGGAAGCACAGGGAGTAGCACGACACGAAGAAAGAAAAAAAAAACACAAAGAAGAAAGCCGGGAAAAGAGGGCGAGACAGCACAAGGAGAAAATGGCACTGCTGAGCCGTGTCCTTGGCATAACTATGGATTACAATGAATAATGAAAGAGAAAGTAAATAAACTGATTGTATGCCTAAGAGAAAAACTGATTTTATTAAAAATTTGTTTGTTCAACTTCAATATAAGCTTGGAAATTTAACACGTTTTACACGTAATGCGGTATACATTCATACACAGTATTTGCATAGGCATATAGTTATACAAAAATAAAAAGGAAAGTAACGAGGGTGGAAATGAAAAACAAAAGCGATTAGACTGTACAAGCGAATGAAATCTGTAAGGCTCTGTAGTATTTTTTTCCCGGGAACAAGTGCGCAACTTTCGCTTTCTTCTCCGGCGGCCGAAACATGACGTCGAAAACCTTTTTGCATACGTTAGCTTCTTCATCGCTTGAGTCCTCACTGATCGATTCAGAACGAGAGCTAGAATCATCGCTCTCCGCAAGCAGTAAAAGCGCGAGATGACGCTGCGATGCACCATAATGATAGCTTCCGAGCTTCGACTCTCCTGACGCCAGTTCAAGGGCGCGCGCTGAGAACGAGCGCGCTCAGGCAGCGCGTAGCGCCGGTCACGTTGTACGCCACGCTCTGCGCACGCACGGGGCGCTTGCGACTTTTGGTCGAATCCACCGCTTTTCGCGTATTAGAGCTGCTGAAGTTTCAGGAAACACATTCCCTTAGCTCGCGCGTCGATCTCCGCGAACCGCCGCCGTAACGGCAACATGGCGGACACGGCTAGCGGAGCGGTGCCAATTTCCCCCGCAAACCGTGCTTCTCCCTCCCGGTGTTCGAGGGGCTTGACCGCGCGAGCAAGCGTCACTGGACGCTCCCTGATTGGCCTCCCGAGTGTCCCCCCCCCCCTCCCCGCTCTCCGCCCTCTCCACCCGAGCTCTGCTACGCTGAGCGCTTCCTCTGCCGCGGCAGATGCTCACAGGCTCGCAACGAGTTTGCTTGGGACCTTGGCTCTCGCGACGGCTGGTTCTGGTGCTTGGCGGACCGCTGCGCGGTTAGCTTTAGCGCAGCGGGCGCGCGTACTCCATAGGATCATGCCGTGAGCTCTTGTAGCGCCGTGGCTGTCGCGCTGTGCTTATCTTTGGGTGGATAACCCGTGTCTGTTAGCGAACTGACTCGGGAGCCTTCTCTGCGAAGTGACGGAGAATCGACGAACCCTGTCGTAGCGCCTTTTGTGCGTTGCGGAGTGGAGGAGTGTCGTGCTCTTCCTTAATTGTCGATCGTAGGGTGAGCCTTGTGCTATCTCCGCATGCCATACCGTTTGCCTGTTTCTCACTGTCCGCCATTAGCGTTCTCTAGCTGTGGTAGCTCATCCGGTAATGAAGCCATTGGCACCGCAAGCCCAGTTGTGGTATATTTAATTGAATGGCGTGCTGAAGAAACAAATCCATGCAACTTGCAACAGGTTACAATGAACGTGCGCGGCTGCGATTGCAGGCGTTTGTGCGCATGCATTCCCGATAACGGGAAATGTGTGTCGGCCTGTCCAACATTCCATATTGCTTGCCTGAACTACAGACTGCAGGTGGCGTGCTTCACTCATATGAGGCATCGCCCAGCCATCGTTGACGACGTGGAAATCTACAGGTATATTCAAACGTATGCAATTTCTAATGCATTGGAAGCAGGCTGCCACACGGCATTTAAAACATTCGTTTCCGTGTTGCAGTGCATGAATGAGCTATCCTTTGCTAGCAGATACTATAAAAAAATGTATCTTCGTTTCTTACTCCCGCGGAGTGCGTAGCCGTGCATTTTCCTCACGTAAATACTACCAATAACTGTTATGTGAACAAAGTCAAGCAAACACGTTTTTGAAAATTCATTTGTTTATAGCAAAAACTTGAATTACTCCGAAGCCATAGCAAGCTCCATTCATATTGGTACTACACCGGACGTCTATTATAAACGACACCATGTTACTACAACAAATTTAAAACGTTACAGTATTGTGGTAGGTACCGTTACCGGAACTCGGATAACTCATTAACAATGTACATGTCACATCTTTACGCCATGTATGTGCCTAATTGAACTTGTTTTGCCTCCATTGTCAATTACCTATGGTAATTATTTTTATCAAAGCAGAAGACTTCTGATGAGACAAGGCGATTGTACTGCCAAAGATTTGCAATCACGATGTTTCTTAACTCTAGTAATTCTAATGTACCAGTCTTACTATGGCTGTGTTGTAACGCAAGATGCAGCTAGCAATTAGCACAACTGACGCCGTCAAGAGTTGCAAGCATTATTTCTATTGTATATCAATTTTCTCTGCATGTCTTAAAACGACATGCAAAGACTCGCACACTATTAATTTTTCAGGTTCTTCAGGTCCACTTCTTACCAGCATTTTGTACCATAGAGATGTGGCAATGACTTGGCTGCAGGAGTTGTCTTGCCCACACAAACTTCCCAGTATATAAGAGAAGGCCCAATATTTTATGTTCAATAAACATAATGTTGAATAAACAAACATGTTATGCCATTGCTCTTCATTGCACAAAGGTGGACGCCTAAATGCAGGTTATCATGAAAGGAGGGCCTTTTATGCACAATACCCCGATGAAGGCACAGGAACATGCATGAAATACGCAGAACTACAACAGATGATTCTACAAGGTATGTTCCCACAGGCTTCCATAACAGGACAAAAATTACATTAATTACTTTAGGAGGTCATATTGAAAGCCCATAAGCACCAAAGGAGGATTCCGACAGCAACTTCTATGCATAATATATGTCTTCTAAGTACATGTGAGCGCCCCGCATGGCTATTTGAGGATGAGGTGTATGAAATGAACGCAACTTCACCTAGGACCTACCGCGGTGGCTTAGCGTCTGTAGTGTTCCGCTGCTACGCACGAGGTCGCGGGACCAAATCACGGCCGCGGCGGCCACACTTCAATGGGAACGCAGCGCAAAAATGCCAGTGTCCCGTGCATTGGGGAGCACATTAGAGACCTTCAATGCCCACTAACTTGTGCCTCATAATAGGCACGCAAAACCCCAGAATTCAAGCCTAAAAAATGCGTTGTTAGTTATGTTGGCATAACATTTACTTTAACATTTCCGAAAAACATCAAAAAAAGCTTCGCTTCTCAGGGATTCCCAAATATATACGTGGGATCCACCAGCTTTTCTTTCTTTTTATTGCGATAGCAATTATATGGACACTCCAAGCGGATTTCTGCCGTCGCCGTCGTCATGAACGCGACTTCTCCCGTCGCGCGAAAGGCCGTAGGCGGATGGGAGGAGGGAGGGAGGGGAGGTGACGTTTAGCTGCGGTACTAAATGCGTATTTATATAAAAACGTTGCGAGATGAGAATGTGGTTAAAGACTTCCGACGCTGCTCGACGAATGTTCCATTCTGATCTCGTCGAAAATCTCCGAGCCGCCCTCAGAGGCACCAGCAACAGTCACCAACGCCACGCATGTTCGGTGCGAACGCGGCCAAAACGCCGACGACGTCGACAACAGTTCTGCGCGTTGCTGGTTCTGCTGCATGTCCAAGTTTATACAGCTTATAAAACTACTTTCCTTACCCCGTACAAGTAAAGCCCCTCTATATAAAAAATGGCCGCGTATCTGCGTGCTTCGCTGCAAATGTCGTCGAAAGACGATAGTCTTCTGCCGGCCGTACTACATGAGTGCTGGTCTGATCCGCGGCCACCCGTGATGCTGTTCTAGTACCATTTCCGTCCTGGCATGATAAATGCAATGGAGGTTTGTTTGAACAGATTTCATTTTACCGCATTATCACTGCTGGCATGCCATGTGTTCGTACCTCCACGATATGTCAGCAATGTTTCGGTCGCGTGTGGTATACTGTATAGCATGATAGTTTGCAAAGAAGAACCATTTGTGAGACATGAATGTATTTTATTGCGTGGAAGGGTCAATGGCTGTGCGCATGTACTACTGGTGCGCCGAAGTAGACGCCTTCCCGTCTCCTGGTGACGCCAGGGTGTGAGGCACGATCACGTTCCACAGTGGCACTGGTACCACTGGCACACTGAGTGTCGCCATGACATCCCTCGTCGTCCGACGCATTGGCAACCAAGCAGAGCAGAGATCTGTGTACGCTGAAGTAGGAGGCGTACTTCAGTACTTCCACGTTCTTTAGCCTGCGTTGGAAGACGTGGTCAAGAGCCGTTCCAAACCGGGTTGTAGGCACTTCGCTTTCGCTTGCCAAGCTCATGCCTAAGAGGTCACGCATGAAGTTTGGTAGCCATTGGTTTTGGCCATTACGCAAGTTGACGTTGACACCGCCAGTGATTATCATTGGCATGTCCGCAAGCGTGCGGTGGGTGCCCTCGAAATGTTGTTTCTGAGCAGGCAGCTTCGAATGGGCCCAAAGGCGCGTTCGGAGGAACGCCTTGATGGCCTCGTGAGTGTGGCCGGGCGACACATACACAGCTACCACTAGCAGTGGCGTGCACTCTAGGCGCATGTAAACTGCGCAGATGTCACCTATATGGCGAGCATCAACACTAGGATCCATAGAGTTGTCAAAGATTAGGTCGGCGCGCGTCGTGCAGAGGGCAATGTGTCCCATTTCTTGGATGTAGATGGCGACGCCTGCGGCACGCTGAGCTCCCCGCTTCTCGTGCGCCACGCACCTATAGCCCGGTATGTCGACTGTGCGCGCAGTCCAAGTTTCGCACAAGATAAGCAGATGTGCTCTTATGAGTACGTTGTCGCCGGTAACATCCAGGTGGTGTGCGTTGAGGCTCTGTACATTGAGCATAGCCACGGACAGTTGGCCCGTAGCATCAGCTTTGTCCATGAACTCCCGAGCTCGCATACAGACGGTGGGTAGTTTATGGTTGCGGAGCCGACGCATCTCGTCACGCAGTGACCGGTCTTCTGCCCCACGCGTGTGGTAGAAGTGGAAGTCATTGTGTTTGTGGGTTTGTGAGGAAGAGGCCGTCGAGGCTGGTGGCCCGTGAGAGTGCAACGTACACAAGGCGAAGTGGGTGGGCCGTGTCATATGAGTACACCACCTCGCCGTAAGTCGCGCCCTGAGATTTATGTATTGTTATTGCGCTCGCTTGGACAAGGGGGAAGTGGGTGCGCTTGCATGCGACGCCGGTGCGTTTGCAGAGGGTCACATTGATGGAGCGTCGCCCGATGGGCACCCAATCTGCGCTGATACCTGAGAATGCGGCCCTCACTGGGGCCACTTTGAGCCTTGCCAATCGGCCAGCCGTCTCGGATGGGAAGTCAAGCCAGAGGCGTTCCACCTTGTTTCCTTCCGTGTCGTGCTGTATGTAGCGTAGCAAGCCAATGGCACCGTTCACCAGTCCGTCCGCAACGTCCACGTTAGCCGTAAGCATATACGGTTTACCGACGCAGAGAGAGATGCGTGCGGGAACACCACCTGTGTCGCACAGTTTCATGGTCGCGAGGTTCGCCTTGGCGTTGTCGTACTGATTCTGCGATTTGTGGCCGATTATGATTTCGTCCGCATTTGACACCACCACGCTTGCGTCTCCAGTGACCAGGGAACTGTTGTACGCATCGGCGTCGTTATTAGAGTAAAACAACCGGACCCCACCAGGGCACACATTTTGTGCGACAGCTGTGGTCACGAAACGCGACTGCAGCATGCGTACGTCCTCTTCGTCTAGTGGATCGCCATCGCCAATCTTGAGACCTCTTTCTGGCGCATTACCTGTACAAGTGGATGGTAGTCGAAGTGCTGCCACGGCAAGTCGGTTTGCATGCGGACCTGCTTCTTACTGGTCTTCTATATTTCTGTGGCTCTAACAGGTGGCAGCTGGCGAAGGTCACCACAAATCAGCACGTCCATTCCTCCAAAGGGATCGTCGAAGCGGTACTTGATCTGGCGCATGCGGCTATCGGCCTTGGCGAGTAGCTCCGAGCCCATCATGCTCACCTCATCGATTACTAGGAGGCGAACGTTGGCAAATGCGAGTGTGAACGTGTTGAGGTCGCTGTGGCGCAGGCCTTCGTCGGCGTTCATGTTGATCTTGAGCGCTGAGTGCACAGTGACACCGCCGATGGCAGCCGCGGCTTTTCCCGTTGTCGCGGTGGCCACGTAAGCGTTGTGTTTACTCTCTGGCGTGGCGTAAATGCGGTTGAACGTTTCCATGAGCGCAAGTGTAGTGAAGGTCTTGCCACAGCCCGCAGGGCCCGTCATGAAGACTCGCATGGGGTTGCGATTGGGCAGCATGAGGTTGTGGTAAGACTCGATGACAATTTCGCGCTGTTCGGCGTTCGTGAGCCTCATCATTGCGTTGTAGTCGGCTGCCGACATGACGTCCTCACGCACCTTGACCGCAGCGCACTGCCGTGGTGGCAAGGCCATAGTTGCAACATCCGAGAAGTCGTTTACCACAGCCAGAGGGAGCTCACCACGTGTCGCATCAGCGTCATTGTCCACACCTACCACCACCGGCTCCGAGGTGCCCTCGCCGTACTGGGGCTGCTCGCACCGTTCACAGAGTATATCGCAGCACATGTCGTCCAACTGATCCGCCGACGCAGCCTTTTCGTAGCCCTTGCGGTGCTCGACGATGCAATGCAGGTGCTCCTCGTAGAGCTCAACGTACCGACGTCGGTCGAGGATGTCGACCTCCCGTTGGAAAGGTACGTACAGGAGCACCATCTCTCTCTTGTAGTTGTCTTCGTCGTCAGGACGGTGTGCCCGGTAGCGTATCACGCGTGGTAGCGTTCGGCGACGGTAGTTGCTTTTGGAGCCTCTGTAGGAAGAGACAAATTCGGCAAGGTGTACATGCCGCAGACTCTCTGGACGATCCTCGTACTTCTGTATAGCATTAAGCTTCCACACGTCGGTCGAGTCGGCGGCCACATTCTGGGCGTCCATATCGGCGACGGATTTCCGCACCGATATGGACGGAATAGACGTTCCGCCGGCGGCATAGTCGGTATGAAGGTGACCTTACGGCTCGCCTCAGACATTGCAAGACGAAGGGTGGTCCAAGCTGCTTCCTGGCTGCTCATCTCGACTGCGTCGAGCACCTTGATGCCGAGGCGACGAAGCAGGTTGTTAATGTCTAAGTCGGGGCATAGCCTCCTCTATACTTTTCGTGCCCGCGCGTTGGCGCGGAATACACAGGCGCCGTCCGTCCCTCATAGTTCCGGTGCTTGCCGCTAGAAGCCGCCCCGATCCCACAATAACAGCAGACGACGTGGCCTATGTGCACGCTTGCATTGGTGATCGTCTAGAAACGTCTTCATGGCATTAGACTATGCGTATACGCTAAATAGGGTGCACACAAAATTTTTAACACAAACACTGTATGCGGAATGCAATGCGAACTTTTATATTTGATTTCGCGCTCATAGCTTGAGCACTTTTCGAGACAACGGTTTGGCGTGGAAATCTTTCGCAAAGTCGTGTTTGTCAGTCACGCTCGTCGCGAAGTTCACAAAAAGTGGACGGAGAAACTTCATAAACACAACGTCCAAGTGTTTTTCATGATGGCCTGCGGCTGAGCACTTGAGTTGTTAACGTTTCTGAAGTACTTTCGCGGCGTTGTCAACGGCAGCCTTTAGTGGCTGCTTCATCTTTCTCGCTTTTGCGAGGAAAACTTCCACGTACTTCTTTAGCGAATGCAGAACCATTACAAGCTCAGCAGACGGATAGAGGAGTCCACCTCTGTCCTGGTGCCTAATTAAGGCATCCGATGGCGTAGAAGTGTTTGGTTTCGTTACTAGAGTGAAGCATTCATCACAGGAAATAGTTTCGTGGATTTTTCGTGCGATATATCACCAACCATTGCTAGTGCAGCAACATCTGGTGTTGGGAGCAACGTCTTCCCCCTGTCGAGATGCTCCTCGATGGTCGTGGTACGCTTCCTGAGGGCTGCATCGCTTCTTTCGGTTTGCTTTCGAGGCTGCAAATATGATGGATACTCTTGGAAGACGCTGGGCACAACGCCTTTCTTCAGTCTTCGCGTCGTGCACCCTTCTTTAAAGTCGGACGGGACGAATTAAGTGTCGGCTACAAACAGTGGAATAACAAGATGTGCTATTTGGGGTCCAGTTGTCTCTCGAGATTACCTTAAGCCACTTTTCGCGAAGTTCTTGGTCACTGGGAATTTCGTGGAATGATACTCCGGTTTCTTTCCGGCCGCTCCATGATTTGCAGTGCGGTACGCAGCAGTACGGCATTGGGCAGCATTCGGGGCGCAACCAAACTTCTGAGCTTGGACAGCCGCCTTTTCTCTTTATCGGTAGTGCTGCAGACAACAAAAATACCACTTTTAGGCTTGTTGCCTTGAAACAAGCGAATTTTCTTTACGATGTAACACATTTAACAAAGAACTTACCCGAGTCGACCAAAAGTTGGAAGAAAGCGCACACAGGCACGGCTGTCTCAGTGAGTGCTGCTGTTAGCAAAGCACTTTGGGGACACGCACCACACTAGAAAGAACATCAACGGGCAAGCAGAGTTTTAGAACAAGCACGGTAAACTAATTTTGCACGCGGCGGGAAAACCGCAGCGTAGCGGTGTGCACCTGCTGTTGCAGCGAACGCCGAGTGAGCTATTATGGGACGCGAGCGCCCCTAGGGGAACGCCGAGGCGTTCAGGGGACGGCGGTGAGGGACCGACCGCGCAGGCACAAAAGTTATAGAGGAGGCTATGGTCGGGGTTGTCCGCCTTCATCTGTAGGAGCGCCCTATGCAAATTTGAAATTCCACGATTTGACTTATTGACGTAGTCGACGACGTACGCAGCGCACGAGTAGGGGTCGACCACAACCTGCAAATCCATATTGGAGTCCAAGACGGATGCAATCCATGCGTTGAATCCATTGACCCACTTTTCGTGTACATCCCATCGCAGAAAAGCGGTAGGACGCTTAATGCCCGCTTGTACAACGCTTAAGTAGTGCGACTCATTGACGATGCCGTTATGGCCCCAGAAATATTGTATGGAGTCGTACTAGACGGTTGCGAGCCTTTGGTACATTTCGTGGAACTTCATGTTGAGTGCTACTACTTCTGAGCGGTTGGTGTCGTTCTTCAACGTAGGCGTCAGCACCCGCGTCTCGATCATCGGCCAGAAGGGGGCACCGAATCGGCACTGTGTCTTGGTTGGGTCTCGCTTGCAGCAAGTGTGTGTGTGTGTGTGCTGGTGAAGTTGACAACGCTCGCGACGAAGCAAAGACGTGTCGAGTGAAACCAGGAAGTCGACCATCTCAGTAGTTTCGGGCATGTCGTCGGAGAGGTCCTCGGTGGGTGCATCCTCAAGCCAGAGCTGTATGTGGGCATGAGCGCTTCCCCGGTGCTGGAATTCAATCCTCTTGAAGTAGTCAAGCACCCGGTACCGGCCGAATGGCGAGGCTTTACGACTCTGTAGGATGTTCATGATGACACGAACGAGCTTGTCGAAGTAAAGCGCACAAGCGACGGGATCATTATTCACAAGGTCGGCGCGGTAAAGTGGATGCATTGAGTCCACGTCTACGTCAAGCAGTGGTTGGTCTCGCTTAAGTCTCTCTAGTAACGTAAGCAACCGAGGCCAATGCAGCTCAGAGGCACTGAGCGTGAGGAAGATGGTAGGTTTGCCAAGTTGGCGAATCATGGCGAACACGTCCCGTTTCCTCTGCGCCCAGTAGTAAATGGAGTTTGGTATGCCGCGAAGGAATGCGAGGTCGTGCTGCACGCACTGCTCGAGGAAGTTCTTGTCGTCCAGCATGCGGCGCGTGACGTCCGGCGCATTCGCCACGTTGCGGAAAGTAACCGAGAGCCCCTGTGAGATGCGCAGGCGCATGATCTTGGCAGCCATGTAGAGGACATGCGAAGGAACGACACCGCGTCGGTCCCGGCGGCGCGCTTCACTAGTGGCGTGGCGCGCACTTCGGGGTCGATGCAGGCGCGGCTCACCCATGTAAATCTGGGGGAATGACAGTTCTTCAGAGTGGTCGTCGAAGATCAGGCTGGCTGGGCGAATTCCCTCGCCTGGCGCGATATTGAGGTAGCGCTGCTCATCCCACACTAAGGTTTCTTGGTTTGCGGTCATGGCGAGCGCCGCATCTACAGGATCATGCACGTTTATGCAATCGGGGTCAAGCACCTCAATCTCGTCACGCTCGTTCTCAATCTCAGTCATACACTGTTGTAAGAGCTCCTCGTCCACTGTTATACCGTAGTAGCGGTACAGGGTACTGTCGCACAGCACCCACAGCCACGCACGGATTTGGGAGCGGGTCACCGTGCCGTGCATGTACACGGTCTTGCTCGCGAGGCGGCGCTTGAGGTTAACGTTGATCGCGTGGTCATCGTGAACCGCACGTGGTAGAGCATAAACCATATCCGGCACGCTGACGGGCACGTTTACCACTTGGCCCACGATTCCAAACTGTCCCCCGGCGTACTGAAGACGCCCCACTCGCATGAACGGCACTCGTGGCGACACAAAGCGCTCACTAATTTGGTTTAACGGCTGCAGGTGACTGGGGATGTCAGGGTAGCAGAAGCCATGGATGGCTACGGGACAGACGAGGCACGCGATTGCTGTTGAGGCTAGTACGGCACGTAGAACACAGTAGAAAGGAGTCCACGTCTTGTCCAGGGAAGACGTTGTTTAGCAGAGGCTTGAAGGAATCGCGAACGGCTGACAAGTTGCTCCGAAACCAGAGGCGATCGCAAACGCTGCACGCAGCACCGAACGGATCGTTTGTGAACTGGCGGTCAAACTGCCTCGTAGCGTAGTCAACATTGAGCGTGTGGATCCCCTGTTTTCGGTAGAAGGCAAGGAGGGAGGTTTGCTGGTGATGCACGCGGCCCTCTGGTGTAGCCCGATATGCTTGCTTGGCCTCGCGGTCTTTGGCGGTTCTCGCGGCATGCGCTTCTGGCGTCTCTTCAGTAGCCCGGTACGTCGGTTCTCGCGGCATGCGCTTCTGGCGTCTCTTGAGTAGCCCGGTACGCTTGCTTGGCCTCGCGGTCTTTGGTGGTTCTCGCGGCATGCGCTTCTGGCGTTTCCTTTGTCTCACGGCGGGCTCGCTTGGCTTCACGGTGTTTTCCACGCCTTTGGGCGCCATCTTCTGGAATTTCTGTTTCCCGGCGTTTCCGTTGTGCCTGGCGGCCCTTGATTACCCGTTCGGCGCGAGCTTCGGGCGTCTCCTGCCGCCCGGTACGCCCGCTTAGCGTCTCGGTCGCTGACGATTCGCGCGTCGCGCACCTGGTCTGTGTCCTGTTGCCTCCGGGTGCGCCTCGACTCACGATCTTGCGCTAGCCGCTCGGCTCGTTGCTCGGACGTTTCCTGGGCACGCTTGAGACGACAAGCGTCGGCACGCCGGTGTTTCTCCGCTGCAATTTGGTCGTCGGTCTTTTCCGTGCGTTGTCTGGGCATGTCTTGCAGAGTGGGTTGTATTTCATC
This sequence comes from Dermacentor silvarum, assembly GCF_013339745.2. NCBI lineage: Eukaryota > Metazoa > Arthropoda > Arachnida > Ixodida > Ixodidae > Dermacentor > Dermacentor silvarum. Next base: position 70,817,102 of record NC_051155.1, read on the forward strand.
AAGCGGCCATTTATGTTTTGCCCTGCCTCAGACAGCGCTTCCTTTATGTTGAATCGGCCGCATCTGGCTGGCATTGATAAAATTGAGGAGGCGCTGCGTGAGACATGGGCGCCATCTGGCAATACATCGGGAAACATGAGCATGTGCGGAGGGTTTCCTTCCTCCATGGCAGAGGGCGCTCGTCGGCGCGCAGTCGGGGAAACACGAGCTTGTGCAGAGGGTTCCCTCCCTTCGTGGCAGACGTCGTTCGTCGGCGCGCATAGCATGGCATTTTCAGCGCAGCTTAAGAAACTAGAGTCTTTAGAGTTACGTACCTATGTATTTTCTATTAAAGGAACACACACCTCCTAAACTTACCTAGTGATGTTGCGCCTCAGATATGCGTAATATTTACTTTTTGATCGATAACGTTCACAAGTATGAACAGTCGTACCAGTTTAAGTAGTGTGGGCGGTAAGCAAGTGGTCCAACTTTGGCCGGGTGGCTGAATCTGTTGACAGACAGACAAACAGAAAGACAGACAGACCAAATTTTCAGCGTTTAAGTTCCCTAAGAAAGACTATCGTCTTTAAAATGGTAATGAGTCGCAAGCTCTGCCAGTGTTGGTAAGTTAGTAATTTCTGATGGGTCCCCAGTTTTTTTGCACCACATCTCGTAACAAGAGATGACCTCTTCCTTGAAGTTGTTGATGCCGTAAGAGCATTGGAGTTCTTCGGCGAGGGCAGTGAACTCAACACGGCTCAAGTGCTTCATTTTTGATGGATGCAGCTGGAAAAGTTTGAAGCTCCTCCCAAAGCAAAGAAGCAGTGAGAGAGTCTAAGTACGGCACATAAGTTTGGCACACACGGTAGTATTTCTCCGGCGACTGAATCCCCTAGTTGTCTCGGTGGGCCTGACGAGAAACTTGTCTTGGTACAGATATCACCACATTTAAGTGATTGGCTGCCTCCCTTGCTGCATTCATGATGTCAGAGAACTCTACAGCGTTTGTCCGGTGGCCGCGAAAAATACGTCGCCGCTCGGTGATGTGGTCATGTACAGAATGGAAGTCTATGGATACGCCTTGCAGAACGTTCCTAACTGGTTCGAGCCGAGCGCTGTACATCGCTACAATGTGCAAGCAGACGATGAAAGATGAGCTTGTTGCGCAGTAGAGGACGTGAGCTTGTTGTCTAGTTGCATCACTCTGGTCAAATGCTACACCGTTGTCACATGTCACGCCGACACCATCGACAACAGTTGTGCGCGTTGAGCCCAGGGAGAGTCGGCGGCAGAGGCCGGCAGTGCTGTGCGCATGCGCCGCAGTGGGAGATCGGGCAGGGACACGCACAGTCTAAAAAAAACAGCTTTCGGTCACACAGAACGTGCTGGTTATGCGCCCTCAGCAGGTCGAAGCTTATTCTTTGCCGAAGAGGCCTGTGAGCGCAGACGCCTGAAAAAGAGGCTATTACGTCCGAGGCACAAACTTGCAGGTGCACCTGGCAGACCGATCAACGAAGTATAGACTCTTTTTAAATCTAGTTAGAACCGTTGCAACCGTTTTTATCTTATTGCAGCAGTTTGCGCCGTACTTCAAGCGCATATTCTATTACGAGCGAATCGGCAATTGTTATGCTTAAACGAGCCGTACTTTTAAGCAGCGCTGCTCTCATGCATCTGCCTCAAAACTAAAAGACATGAAAATTTACACTTTTTCATACCGTCAACCTTGGGTGAGCTTTTCGGCGCCCTTGGGGCGTAAACGGGGGACAAGCGAAAATCTTGGGGCCGACCGCACACCCCGCAAACTCCCCCAGCCCCTGGCGGCGCCCCTGCTTACCGCGCTTTATTGGCACACCCGAGAATAGGAAATGCATTCTTCTTCTGTTGAGCCTGTGCGCACTGTCGATCTGATCGTCTTTGTCGTCACGATCGTGGGTGGATGCGGAGAGGGGCGCGGCACTATGATGTGTTTGTATTCTGTTGGGTTCATCCCCCCCCCCCTCCCTCGAGTTCTAGTGCTATCATTGGTTGCGGCACTGTCTTCTTTAAATTTGGGTTTGAGCGTTTTCAATGTCTTCTTGCCAATAGGTGTTCGTTTAAAGCAATTAGATTACGTGCTTTTGGCACGTAATCATTTCGACGTCGAGCTGCCAAATTTCTTTGTTTTGTCTTTCTCCGCTGCTCTTCCACTTAGACTCCGATATTTGAACCCTGTTATATGTTCTGTGTGCGGCATTTCTCAGCTCTAAGTCGCGACACACTCACTTCCTAAATGGAAAGCCTGATGCGTAACTTATACAATGTCATTTGTTTCGTACCTATACCATTGATGTACTGGAGCACCAGAAACTCAATCGCTGGACGGGCTGCAAATTGCAAGTACACATTGCTAGGATAGCTGGGAAAAAAAAAAAAAAAACTCGGGAGTGCAGACACCAAAGTCTCGGGTCGTGATATTTTTCTCTTCAGTAATAAACAATTTCTTGGGAAGCCCAAGAACACCCGTCATTTACACGATCTCATCTCTATTATCGAAATAAACGCAATATCTACTATATGCAGAGCCGCGTTTAAATTTTACCGCCAGCATCAGTGAATAACCATTGAGTGACGAAAATGATGAGTTCCCGACGTCACGGAGGTCACGTGAACCACTGAAACGGTGACTACAGCATACTGATGATTTCGCACGTGTGCGAGTGCTAGACGACGCCGGGTTTCTTTTGGAGACGCATGCTTCATATTTCGGTATTGCACCTGGAGGTGTAAAATTCACATCGCCGTCAGCGTCGCCATCGTCCTCATCGTTGTCAAGCGACTACGTCGGCAACCGTGATCTCCGTGACCACGACGTTGAGATAGTTGAGAATCACTTTGTTTGACCCAGTGGCGTCGGCATCGGACGCCGGAGGAGAGAACTACCACGAAGAAACCGTGCAAGACACCTCGCGTGCAGAAAGTTCAGAACGGCGAGATTGCTTGGCTATTGTGAAGTTGATATAATCTGGTGGTATCGTTCTGTGGAATTAAATTTAAGCTGAGGACACTGCAGTAATGGTAGCGAACTTGTTCGTTTTAGGGAAAGTTTATTTGCGGCGTTCGCTGAATGTTAATATTGCGGCGGTTGGGGCGGTTATTCTTCGTGGTCCATGCTTCGCCTACCGCAATTGCCATGCGGCGGCGTGGTATCTGCTGAAGTTTCAGGAAACGCTATTCCCCCAGCTCGCGCGATGTGCTTAGCTCGATCTCCGGGAAACGCTGCCGTAACGGCAACATGGTGGACACGGCTAGCGGGCAGTGTTGCCAGATGGCACAGAGTGACAAAGCCGGAACAGACGGATGTTATAGCCCAAAATTAGCCAACCATGCAGTCGGGCCTCGGTAGCTTGTAGTCCAAATGTAGCCATCATTTCTGCTAGCGTAAATTGGCAAGAAAATTGAGTCATGGATACAACCTAGCAATGTTTTCATTTGCAATAAACGCGTTAACTGAAAGCATCAAATACACGACCAAACCAGGTGTTAGGATAGACTAGCACACAGCAGAGAAAGTAAAAAAAAATATCGCAAATGCAAGCACCAAGGACACGCTTCAGTAAAGGGGTTAATCACACGAAGAAAAAATATCAAATAAAAATAATTCGCCATGGTTTCCCAGTGGCTAAGGTATAAAATTATCTAAAGCTCTACAGTATAGTGTTTCTAACCAACATGATGATGATCGTATGGTGCTCTTTGTAACGGGCGGACGTAAAAATTATACCCGGTGCAGCACAACGCCATGGACGCAGATGCGGAAAAAAAAACGTTGCCCCAACAGTTAACAGTTCGTCGAACGTGCCGCGATTGTCGAAACACGCTTTTTTTTACGATTCCGGATCCACACAAAATTGTAGGCCAATAATAGCCACATAGCCAACCCATATAAAATTGAAGTAGCCAAATTTGGCTACAAACAGCCCATCTGGCAACTCTGCTAGCGGGCCGGAGCCAATTTCCGGCGCAAGCCGTGCTTCTCCCTCCCGGCGTTAGAGGGTCCACACTAGTTCCACACTGACCGCAACGCGCGTGGAGCATTCGATACTTCTCGTGACAACGCGCTCATTGGAAGTGTCTGTGCACTGCCGGCCACGTTCGCCTAGCGGATACGACGCGGAGCTTGGCCTCTTATTTGTTCTTTACGAGTGTCCCGGACCCCCCCTCTCTGCTTTCCCGCATGTGCCAGCGGTTGGCAGCAGCTCTCTTGTCCTTAAAATCGACGTTCGATTTGTCATACAGCACGCGCGAACGGTTTCCAAAAACGCCTCCATCGCGAGGCGAATTCCTCGCCGGTGGCGGCAACAAAAACAGCCCCCTTGATGGACTCCTCTGAGATTTTACGGCGTGCGCGTCACTGTTCGATCTTAGAGCCCATGCACAGGTGGCGCCACAACTGCGCAGCTCGCTTCTGATTGGTGCTCGTGGGACCCCATTGGCGTTTGCCGCGCGTTGCTGCCGCTTTTCGTGAATCTCGCGACGGCTCGTTCTGGTTTTTGGCGAGTGTCCCCCCCCCCCTCTCTCCACCCGACCGCTAGATGCTCACAGGCTCGCAACGAGCTTACGTGGGACCTTGGCTCTCGCGACCGTTCTGGTTTTTGGCGTACCGTTAGCCCTAGCGCAGCGGGCGCGCGTACTCCATGGGGCTCTTGCGTTACCCAGGGGGAGCTGCAAAAATGGTGCTAAAAAGCGCCCTCAATCCGAAACTGGGTAAGTACCAAGCTCGGTCGTCTGCTTCGGGAAGCACGTTTACAATATGGACCCGCCACTTTCGGTTGTGTTGTACCACGGCTTGCAGCGAATATCGGGCGCCGAAGATTTTTACATGGGTGGCATGCTGCGTAAAGGCAAGAAATTATGCAACGCCGAATACGTGTACGCCGTTCAAGAAATAAGCGGCGAAGTTTTAACGCGGTGTCAATCGCAACTGAAGCGAGTCACTCACGTGTGAAGTTGAACTTCAGGTAAGGTTTGCACGCTGCTAGATTCAGGCGCACAAACGCGAGGAAATGCTTTCTATAAATGAATTCACAGCAGCGATAAGCAGACATGTGTACGGAACTGCTGGAGCGCACGACGGTACGCGCCGCGACGTCAGCGGTCTTTCAGCATGCCGCGAAAACGGCGGGTCTCCTGCGATCTTTGTTGACTGCATGCCGCTGGACAAGCCTGCGCTGTAGTAGCGGCCATCTGTCCCTTTAGCAATTGATAAATAACTGATGCAATGCCATAAGCTCGCAGTAACGTACGTACGTGCGAATCGCGCTGCACCGCGAGCTCGTGCGCTGCTCGCTTGATGTAGCTTTTAATGACTCGCTCGAGCATCGATGTGCTGTAATCAATACTACCTTGCTCTGCTGCCTCAACGTGCTGGCTTGAGGTCAAGGATGAGCACATTCAACTCTCTAACCTGTGCTGCTCGTAGTGGGGTAGTGAATTGTCACCGAAATCAAGCCCGACCATTTGTGATCATTTGCACACACCTGGTCACTTCGCACCGGTCGAATTGCTAATTGTCTCTGTGGCCTGGTCTCGAATCGTGATCAGCCAGCCGTGACCTGCTGCTATGGCAGTCTTCCATTTCGCTTACCCAGCGCGACGAACTGCAGTTATCCAGTGCGCCCGACGCTCCACTCGTGAGGCCTTGAAGGAAAACGGTAGAATATGATGTTGGGATTCAGGCCTTGATGGCAGCCCACGACGCAGCAGTAACGACGGTGACGCTTTTTCGAGGCTGGGCTAGGTCTCTCCGGATCGGCATCGCGGATTCCTTCGCTTCCAGCATTACGTCCCACGGCACACGGAGAGTCCGTTTTCGTATAACTATAGGCTGCGGCCAGCTTATGGCCTAGTCGCCATGGTCTTGAGAAGTGACGAGCCTTTTCGCACTCGAAACCAGGGCAGAAAAAAGTGCGAATCGACGCAAAACGCGCGCTAGGAACGTGCTTCGCCACAGCCAGGCTCAATACTATCCAAGCTGGTACTACCCAGATGACGTTTTCGCCGCCACTAGGCGCCGCTACTATACCTCAAACTCCAGTGCAAGACGATCATGCGGTGAGCTCTTGTACGCAAGCGCCGTGGCTGTCGCGCTGTGCTTATCTTTGGGTGAGTGCCCTTTATCTCATCGCGATCGCCGGGTGCGCCTTGTCTCCACATGTCATACCGTTTGCCTGTTTCTCACTGTGCACTCTCTAACCGTGGTAGTTCCTCCGGTAATGAAGACATTGGCACCGCAAGCCCAGTGGTGGTATATTAAATTGAACGGCGTGCTGAAGAAACAAATCCATGACAACTTGCATACAGATAATGAACGTGCGCGGCCGCGATTGCAGGTGTTTGTGCGTACGCATCGTCGATAATGGGAAATGCGTGTCGGCGTATCCAAACATTCCATACTGCTTGCCTCAACAGCTAACAAACTGCAGCATGCGTACTTACCTCGTATGAAGGTATCGCCCAGCCATCCGTGTTTCTTTTAGGGAAAAAGAGGGGAACGTGAGAAAAGGCGGTAAGGCCTGCCGAGGCCCCGGTGCCCAAACAGTGGGCAGTAAGAGAAAAAACAAAGGTGCCACAAATAGTCAAAACAATGCTACCAATGCTCACAGTAGCACAAACTTAATTAGGGAAAAAGACCAAACATGTGCAAGCTGATACTCGAGCAAAGTCATACACTGTACAAATACAATCTATACATGACTGGTGAATTAAGCCACAAAATATGCGGACTACCAGTAATTGTCCGCAACAAAGATAGAGAAAAACATATAACAAACGGTGGATTACATTATTTTACATTTGAATTTCGCCTTCAATCAAACGTCGGTTCAACTCTTGGAACACATTTCAGATAAAAAGAAATCACTCAAAGGGAATTTGTTGAGGGCTTTGGGTACTTGAAAATTAGTTTTTGTCTACCATAATTCGTGCGCGTTCGCGGAAATCGTAGTTTACCTCGCAAAGGTTGTAACTTATAACCCGGTCAGGAAACAACAGTACAAATGGTTTCGATGAATGTATTGCAACAGCCGTAGATAATACACTTGGTCAGCTTGTAGTATGCGATGTTAACAAAGGTGTAGGTAAACATTGTGGTGCACCGTATAGCACGCAGGCTCTTTTTGTAGCAGTAGTAGTTTATGGTAGTTTGACAGACCGTAGCCGTACCCCATACAAGTTTACGATATGACAGTCTTGAAAAAAACGGTGCGTTATACATTGACACCTTTGACCGAACAGGAAAGAGTTTAGAAATACTAAAAGCAGACCAACATTTTTGCTTAGGTTCGGAAGCAAGTTTTGACAATATGTACAGACCAAACAATTTTCATTGAACGACACGCGAAATTTTTAAGAAACCTGACTGATTTTTGTATTATAATAAATCTGTATGTAACTCCACGGTGTTGATCGGCTTGAAGAGAATATAGTTTTTTTATATTTAAACTAAGCTTATTTGCGTATAACCAATCACGAAGCTTCAGTAAATAGTGTTAACCATGCTTTGGAGGGCGGTTAATGAGCGGGAAGAAAAGAAATGATTTGTGTCGTCACCATACATTACCGATCTGGAAAATTATGTATATCGGCTAGGTCATTGATATTGCATGTAATGAATAAAGGCCCTAGTATTGATCCCTGCCGGACGCCCATGCATTATGTTTGTGTATCGGAGCAGATGTTATTGTTCGTACGTATTGGGAACCTATTACTCAGATAAGTTCCAACAGTTTCAGGCAATACCGCCGAACCCCGTAGTCACAAAGCTTCTTAAGAGAGTGTTCATAATGTACGAATCAAAGGCATTGCGGAAATCTAAAAATAGGCCAAGCGTATATTTTTATATTCAATATTATATATTTTGTCTTTAACAACTAACAGTGCTTGTTCAGTGGACCTATTTTTTATAAACCACACTGTGAATCAGCAATGACATTGTATTTATGCAGAAATTGGCAATTCCTAGAGATACAATGACGCCTTTCAAAATTTTGGTAGAACGGTATTGGGCTTTGTCAACAAGCTGAGCATTCTTTGCAAGACACCCGCTCATTAACAGCTCTCGATAGGTATCCGCCAACCACGCTAGTGCTGCACATTCGGGCGGACGAAGCGTTTCTTTTGTACCGGGTAATGTGGTTGAACAGCGCTGCTAGCGCCTCTTTGGGAAAATTTTTTGGATGGTTCTGCGTAGTGCTTACGCTCAGTTGCCGGCGTAGCGACGAGCATGTGCTATCTTCCGTGTCCATCACGTTGCTGTTTGTCGATGTTGACCCAGTGCCGTCTTCAGAGACTTTTCTGTTCCGCACAAAACTGCCCGTGAGTCCTGATTATTGCTTCCAGCTGACCTCCTCAACACCCCAAAAAGATGCAATGGCGTCAGACGAGAGCTTTCTATCAGAACAAATCGAAGTGCATCTCTCTCAGCAAGCATCTGACGCATACCACGTTTGACACATTCAAACTTGGAGCCACTTCCTGGAAGTTCTAATCCCTCGGAATTTTATGACATGAGATGCCCGGGACCTTGCCAAACAAATACGCCATACCATGGGCATCAACTCGCAGCGCCCTATCAAACCACTTATAAGTAGCACAACGCACTCGTGCCCACGATGTCTTCTTTTCGGCCAGAAGGCTCTCATCTGCGTTGCTGCTAGACGTTCTCAATGCGGCAACCGACATATCCCTGCCGCAGCTAACCGCGTCAAGCGAAGGCAGAAGGTAAGGTTTTTTTCCCAGCCGTGGACTGCTGCAGAACGGTGATCTCTCAGAAAACCAGCGAACCGTCGCAGGCGAGGCAAATGAATATTGTCTCGCTTTGACACTAATGGAGACGCGCACACGCAATTTTTCCCGCCTTTAACCATGCACGGCGGCTAGCGAAGCTATTCTGGGTAGCAGCGCCCCTACGGGTGCCCTGCGGAGAGGTCAGGCAAGGAGGTTGAACGGCGCTCCTGGAGTGATTGCGTGGGCAAGAAGGATTAGGAGGCTATGGTGTAGCTTAGCGAGCGACATTGCGCACTCCTAATACTTTGCGTAGTCCGAATTCCCGGCATTTAACGCCAGCCTCTTGCAAACTGGAAAGCCCAAGTAGAGATTACAGACTGTCTTTCTGGTCATACCATTGTGATGCTGTAGTGGTCGTACATCATCATCACAGCTTCATCATCTCATTTGTTCGTTATTACTTCCACAACTTTGGCAAAAATTGTGCTTGCAAAAATGTGCTTGTACCATTGGCTCCCCCATCTTGTAATCTCTCTTGCGTCTCTCAAAGGCACTTTTTTTCCTTGAAATATGCAATTAGGTTCTCCAAAAGCTCGTTTTTCTACTCCAATACGCAATTTGGCTGCTCCCAAACGGCCTCGGTCAATCACATCACTGCTTACATGCAGGCAGATATGTGTTCGAATAGATGTGAGCGCCACGCATGGCTATTTCAGGATAAGGTGTGTGAGATGAAACGTAACTCACCTAGGACCTACCGCGGGGGGCTTAACGTCGGGTACGAGGTCGCGGGATCATATCACGCCGGTCCTGTGCATTGGGGGGGCTTCAATGCCCCCACTACGGCGTGCCTCATAATAATATGGTTTGGGCACGCTAAACCCTGAATTGAACCTAAAAATGGTAATGAGTCGCAGCTCTGCCAGTGTTGGTATATGCTGAAGGGAGCAATTTCAGTTCTTGGCCCTGTGAGTGCCGCTACGTGACGCAAAATTATATGTTGCACTAGTTAAACATGATGTTACAGCGAATACAAGTCCGCTGACTGCCTGGACCTAGACCACATAGAGGCATCCACAAAGCTAAGACTGCTACTTTCTGGCTCGCAAGATATCGCAGGCATTGAAAAGCCGAATGTGATCGAATTACGGAAGAGCGTAAACGTCACGCCTCGCCCACGAACAGACGACCGCTAATGACAAGGCATTTACGCCTCACAGTCCCTGGAGCATGAAGCGAGCGTCCTTATCAAGCCGCCATTGCGCTCAAACCCTGTGGCGGCTCGTTTGATGGCTGACATTGGGCGAAGGGCTTGGCCTGAACGTGCGTGCTCACATGGGCCAGACATCTTGCTCAGTTTCCGAGTACGGTGTGGCCGCATTGATGCGGCGCTGATAGCGTCCGACATCAGAAGGAAAAAAACTCTAAGGGTCCAAGCTTACCACACCTATTCTGGATTGGCACAGGTGTGTGGGGCCACACTTAAGAATGCTCGACACAAGTTGCGCCTCGAGGGGGTTTTGTGCTGCCATGGCAAGGAAAACTTTGTCAAGCAGGGAAGCTCTCCTGGCGGTTTCGCAAAGTATGAATACACATATTTTTGCACACGGTTTCTCTGTGCAACTGTTTCCTGCCGCTTACTTGAGTACAACAGCAGCAGACACTATCAGGCTTGTGCCTCCCTAACAGGGCAACGCCCAACAAGCTTTTGATTCCCATTAAAGAGCTTCCCGAGCTCTGGGCGAAAAAATGGTGAATTAGCTTTTGGCGGCTAGGTGGCCATGTGTGTGATGTTGAAAAACTGCATTTCCTTGGGCAATGGCCGAGTTTCGCGAAAAATTGGCGAACGCTAGACTAGATGCAGTGGTAACATGGCTGTTGATGGCTACTTATGCGAGGATCTACTCAATGACCAGGTTTTAAGCCTGCCTACATGGTACAACATTATTCCACACAAATTGTCCTCGACAAGTTCACCGACGACAGTGCAGTGCCAATCGAGAGCGTACGTGTATCGGCGGTAAACCGACATTACAAGGTGTCGGTACTTCCACGCGAGACGATAATAATGATAGCAGCAACACAAGCGACCTGGGTCGTAATCCTAGTCATACTAAAATGCATTGTGACAAGGAAGGAAGACAACGATGTGGCGATCACTTTGAGCTACGCTAAAGGTAACATTCTGCATTGCTGTATGCTGCTAATCTTTATTAGGTGTACATTATGAAAAGCACAGAAGCGTTTGTATCTTGCCCCATTGTTTTTTACTCTGACATTCATTCGAGAATCCAGGTTGACCACAACTCGGCCAAACGGCCACCTTGCTGGAGGCCGTGCTATTAATATGAATTTTACTTGGGCATTCAGCACCAGTTATTGTTATCTGTGCTGATCGCAGCAGCATCAAGTGCTCAGTCTGTACATTTTATTACAGCCTCTGTGTAAAAGTCGATGTATGTGACCTGACTCATGCTTCACTAGCTCAACCATGCGCATTTGATTTGATACTATTTTTACGCTCATACAGCTGACAGCGGCTACCCCCTGGAACCATGGCTCCTGACTCCGGTCCCAGGCCATCCTTCCGCTCACATTGCTGAAGGCAGGTACTGCACACGCTTCCATGCGGTCAACAAAAAAAAAAAAAACTAGTGGAGCGCAAAGTGCATTGGACTTCTGAAGAATAGCATCGCTTCCGCTGCCTTGGTCAGAGGTACCGTGTCCTCCACTCTAAATGTGAACCAGACCGCGCAGCCAACGTCCCATTTATGTTGCAGCGTGTGCAGTGTTTTTCCGCACAATTTGGGTCTTGCTGAAGGTGACAGCGCGTTTGATGAGGTTGATGATGATGACAGAAGCAGTGACAATTGAAACGGTGGCCCCCTCCCACAGGGAGTTCCCCGAGCGAGGGCAGCACGCATAATGTATCTGAAAGGATGTGCTGCCCGGGACAATATAATTCGATTATTTGGAACCACACGGCAGCAGCACCTTCAGCACTACCTGCGATGGCGAGTGCGTCGGCAGCAGCATAGACAGCAGCAGTAAACGTGCCTGCAGTGTCAGGCACATATGGCTAATAAAGAGAATAGGAACGAACATGAAGGCGTATTGGCAATTACTGTGGATAGCGTGCTTTTGTGTTTGCAGCATACAATATGCTAAATTACCACCATTGCTTTCACGTAGCCTGTATCAATGACCGCTTATGTCACTAGGGAGAACTGATTGCATCATTCCACTGCGACACCATAGTGCATGACCTTTCACTTGCTGTAAAGATGCTGTGTATGATGGTGAAGACAACTGCTGTGGTCATTAGCAGAATGTTGTAGCCACTTCTCTGGCTGCATAAGCAGCCGGCAGTTTGCCGGTTTGATTTAGATGCTGCTGCTGTTGCTACTGGGCACCCTTGATGCATTTATCTACTGGCATCACCGCCACTGTCACCGCCGTCTGCACTGAAAATGCATGGGAGGGAGGATATTGGACTTTTGTCTCCTCGGAGCTTCCTGCTTGTTACCTGCAGCAAAGCACAACACTTTTCGCTCTACCATATGTAGTGTCCTGCACACCTTGCAAGCCCTCCACGGCGGTAACGCTTTGCCACATAGCCTCTGCACAGTTCCTTTTCAACAGCGCCAAGTCGTGCTGACACACATCGCCTGTCAAGCACATGATTCTCCCTTGGATGTGTATTTGTAAATAGTCATATCAAGTGCCAGTGATGTTCTTGAAACTCGTTTCTTCATGTCCCCACAGTAAATAAACAATTGCAACACATCTTCAGTGCCATGTTTATTCAAAGTGAATAACAGTCATCATGATACAACTCAATGTAAACAGGGTACGCTTTCACAGTGCCAAAGTGACAGTACGGTTTCCACTTAATGGGATCTAATACATTGTGAAATGCCGCTGGCACACATTAAACCACAGAAGTGTCTGACATTGATATTGTTTTTCTTTGGGCTCTTCACAACCATTCGCGTTCACAGCACAAAATGTATTGCAAGTCTTGCCTGTTATGCATCCGCCATGTTTGTAGCACAGAATAGATGTTATTTTCAATGACTAGTACCGTATAAGACCACCAGTGTGAAAGTGCAGTCACGCGCTTTTACAGAACGACACACGTGAGAAAATACTGTGCACTTTGAGAATCTGCCATATAACAATGCCAACAAGACAGCGTGGCGGTGAATGTGGTAAAATAATGGCCACATCGATGGCTACGTTGAGTGTATCAAAAATTGTTCTCAACAACAATGGGGACTAGGTTGCATTGCTATCACCGATACGGCCGCCTGATATATCACTAACTATTGCAAGTAACAGGTACTTGTTGGTAAAGAAATATGTACACTTGTGCCTTCCATAGAGCAAACAAATTTGAAATTGGAAACACGACATACAAATAGCATGGAAATCATAACAGTGCATTTCAATACCTGTTATCACGGCATTTGTGTGAAACACTTTTGTGGCTAAAATAAAAGTGAACACATAGTCAACATGTTCCTTGAAAAGCAGCAAAAAAATTACACATCTGACCAAAAGGATGAAACATTCATTAGACATACAGTTCACTCACTGCCATTCTCACTGAGACAAACTTACTCAGCAAGTGGAACTCTACACATAACAAAAAATTGCAATAAATTAAGTATTATGTGAAACGCAACACATTAAAAAAATAAGATAACAGAACATGTAATGTTGACAACTCTCACAAACTACGGCTGAGGGGGCTCGCGGAGGCCATAGCCTCGCCCATGGGCAGAGACCACGAGCTGGCGCAAGGTGGTTGCGATGAGGGCAGTCGCCTCCCGCAAGTCCCTCATCTCCACTGCCAGCTGCTGCTGCACCGCGCGAGAGGCAGTCAGCTCCTCCACCAGCTACTGGTGATGCTGTGAAAAAAGTGCACCGACTGCAGCTACAGGATACGAAATTAAATTTTTCGTTTCACAGTGTTTGCAAGGGTTACACTTGCAGCTTGGTTACTTATAGGGCAGTGAGGACGTATGCATATAACGTGAGAAGTTGAAGTGCGAACTCTACAAACATGTTCTAAGACAGAAAATGCTACCAAGCCACCTTTGTCACTAAGAAGTCAATGTCGGTAATAAGCTGTATTTACCTACAAAAGATGAACATGTTGTGGTGGTACATGCAACCATGGAAATGTTTTGTAACTTGCGAAGTAACAGATAGAAAAAGCACCTCACAGAGGGTACATAAGTACACGAACCAATGAAGGTCCCCAATGAAGGTCATGAGTGACATCTGCATTCATTGTGCTCAAGTGCACAATGAATGCAGATGTCACTCATGAATAATCAGGTTGAAAGTTACATTATCCTGCACACTAATGCCCTCTTAATATATGGCAACCTGAGCGAGTTGTACGTACCTGCCCGTTTTTATCAAGCACCATCCGGTGGAAGCTGACGGCCTCCATGTTTGTTGCCTCCGCCAGCTGGCCCTGCCTGGCGTATTCAGATGCTGCCCTGCAGGCCGCATCCTCTGGTGGCTACTGCTGTCGAGGAGGCCTGCGGGGCTGCGGCTGAGCTGATGGTCCTTAAAAATTAAATGGCCAAAGAGGATAAAAAGTTTGTTGTGCTCTTCGATGTTGAACATTCACTGGTTCATTATCATAGCTGGAAACATAGGAAACTATTCCCGGCAACAAACTGTCGGCAATATAAACCTTATATTTGGATAAATAAATAAAGCGACACCACAGCAGTACGAAATGCTGCAACAATGTTAATTTCTACACGACTACTTGAACGCTACAGAAGCTGCATGACAAGTGGTATGATTAGTAAAACAATATAGTTTCGTCTTGCAGAGTCTCATTATGGCAGGGACTAGCTGTGTTTTTTGTAGGTGACTATGAGAAATAATTTTTTTCTGTTTAAAAGTTCACAACAGGCAGTACTTTGTTCTGAAGGCTTCGCATTGCAATTGCTGTTAAAGTGTCTTACGTGCAGTGCCGCTCGTCCCCGGCTTTGTGCCCATGGACACTTGGGGTGGGGCTGTCGGGAGAGGCACGCGGGCGGCAGTGGCCTCCTCCTCACTGGAGCTTGCCTGCTGCAACAACAAAGCATAGTAGAAACACTGTGAGCTTTGCATCCAATGAATACGATTTCAATACTGTTATTGTTGCTTCAGTTCCATGAAATGTTTCCCAAGTCTATTCAGATTTATTCCCTCTGTACAGAACATGCTTGATCCCATGAACTAACTTACTCGTGACTACACATGCTTCACGGAGTAACGAACCATATAATCAATAACAGGACGTTTCTGAACAGCATTGGTTTCTTATGTTATTCTAGTGGGGCCAGATTTTCATTTCTGCAAAGTATGTATGGATATCATATGCTGGCATGTGTTCTTAATAACAGACATAAGCCCACAGTAGTAAAACATTCACCACCTCTGAACATGTATAACTTCCCCAAACCGGTCCACATAGCAACACAAAACGCTACCCACCTCGGCGTCATCCGCGAAAAAATCCACCGACGCGTAGCCTGCGGCGGTCTGGCTCAAAACATTAATCACGCGGTCCTCCAGCCCGCCCAACTTGCCGCCTCCGGTTTTTCTCCAAAAGCATGAACACAGTAAGCTTACGTTCCGATGCTAGCTGTGGGCTCATCTCTCGGATGCAACTTGCGCGGCAAGTTTTTTTTTTTTATGTCTTATAGTATCCGCGCCCAATACTGGCGCCAGCGCCGTGCTGTTTTCACAGCCGGCCCTAGCGCGGTAGTTAATTCATGCCACAGTGCTTTTTTTTATGAGCAGCACTCATACTTGGAAAGAGGCTTGTGGCGCCTCTCGCCAAGTACGACGGGTGCTGCTCCATAAACTCAACAAGCAGAGTGGTTTGAGCTGCCGATACGCGGGGTCCCTTTGGAGGTGCCGCCATTTTTTCGTACTTTCAATTTTCGCCGGACCGCAGCAAATTAATACAAGCAACAAGTATCGTTTCACATGTTTCACCATGCCCTTAAAAAATAGCGGTTACACTTACTCAATGTTTTGTAACATTGTCACAACATAATCACTGTTTTTCTGAAACGTAATAAACTTCACAAACAAACAAAATAACAGATCATTTTTCCCGGTTAAGTCCACTTCCAACATGTAAGGGGGATTTATTACTGCGCACTTCACCCACATCCGGAGACAGACAGTTCAGATCGTTGTGAAAAGAAAAGGTTTGCACTGCTTTTCAACCTTCATCGATTCTTGGTTATCCTGTGCGAATAAAAGCAAATGTGAGCATCCCGCGACCACCGCAGATGTTCAGATGCGACTATCTAGGCATTAGGCACAAGAGGTCGATGTTTACTCACCTTGCGCTTCGCGTTCACGGTTTCCATGATGTTCACAGCTTCCGAAATTCTTCTCGGGCGAAAGCACACCACGGAGGCCAAGACTCATCTAATCGTGCAGCGTTACGGGCAAAGGTACACTAAATGCGGGCCACGGCACTGATAGCTGCTTCTACGTAGCCGCCATCTTACCTATGCACAGCGAAATGGCTCGGACGCGGAATCGACGCGTGTGTGACTACAGCTCGAACAATGCGAATACTTGCAAATAATTGGCAATACGCGTCTGCCACTTGCGCGTCAAAACATTACAAAACAATTTTAACATCAGATAAAAACAATTATCCATTTATTATGCGTTTATATCTAACATGAAGTTGCTATACGGCCTCTTTCGGAGTAAAAAACAAGCAAAACGTGCTTCAGGCAAATATGGAGGCTGCTGATTGGCCTGTGTTGTTTGTTGTTGGCCATACGCTTGTTCGTCAGGACGATTATGAGGTCAGGAGTTTGGAATCAAATCAATTTCGAATCAATTTACGTTATAACGTCCCCTGTATGGACTTTCTGTGCGCAAAACTGAGGTACCAAAGTGAACTTTACGGTACTCTGCCTTCCACAGCAGTCCACAAGTGGGACCATTTGAATGCTGCGACAGTGGGTCTACTTGGCACTGTGAAGTGCTCGTGATGACAGGCACCTTCAAAGATGTGAGGCTATGACTCTGCTCAATCCTTTAGCTAGCTGTTCAAGAGGCTTGCCTGTTCGTACAAGTGCTTAACCTTCTGTACACGAGTATAA
The DNA here is from genome assembly GCF_013339745.2 of Dermacentor silvarum. Lineage (NCBI taxonomy): Eukaryota > Metazoa > Arthropoda > Arachnida > Ixodida > Ixodidae > Dermacentor > Dermacentor silvarum. Next base: position 70,834,000 of record NC_051155.1, read on the forward strand.
GTGGAGACTGCTGGTGGGACGCCGCTGTTGTCCCCTTTGGGCTGTTCATCGGTCTCAACGCGCCCTGCTTTCTTCTTCCAGCAGTTTTCTGGAATGAAAAACTACACATACACAATAAATCTGCCGAGGATATAAAAAAAGCAAATATGCTGTATTTGAAGCAAGAATGTTCCAAAATAACATTAGTCGCTCGACAAGAAAACGTGGCACACATGGAACCATTTTTCTGCAAGGAATGAGCAGCTAAAACGAACTGCAGTTTATTTGAGATGATTGTGCCTGTACAGTTCACAACTTCGTGCGACAAAGGTCAGCAAGCATGCGCACTACACAAACAATATGATCCTGTACACAGCCATAGTACTATACAACTAGAAAAACCCGTGATGTGTTAGCCTATATAGTGCTCGCCTGCATAGCAAATTGAGAAAAGTGGCCCAAAGATTAACTTATCGCATTATGTGGGAACAACGTCAAATCTCTATAAGTCTACCCAGAAATATTTAACCCATCCAAACAGTAAAGATACTAGTTTGAACTTTTTTGTTGCGATTCCTGCATACAAGAACTCATCTTGTGTCACGAGGGGCTTGCAATTATATTGCTTTTAGAGTTACACATTTGCCTGATGGCACAGCGAAACACCTCTAATCACTGGTGGCACCTGTTTCTTTTACCTTTATAAGCCAGCGAAGGTTTTGAAGTCACCAGTTCGCGCATCATCATCCCGAATAACTGAAAGGAATCTGGCTCGTGACTAACGGACCGTGTGCAAGCGCAGACACTTGCTGTTTGTAGGAACTTGCCTCAAATTAACGGTTACGCCTTCAACTATCAAGCCGCAATCCGGAAAGAGAGGATTGAAATTCAACTTTTATCCAAGTTACGAATAATTAAACGGGCATGCCAGCGTAAGCGTATGTGGTGGAGCATCGATTAGACACGTTTATGCAGGATTAGTTTGTTCAGCACTGGAAAGAAACAGATTCGATCACATGGAACATATTAAAGGGTCTGTGAGATGGAACAGTAAAATTCCCACACACTTTACCAGGGAGCAAACCTTCAATACCATAAAGTACTCATCATTCAGAATGCCTGAACAATTACAGCCCTTGGAACGCTGTTCAGGAAACCTTTTTGTAAGGAATCCAGCGACATAGTACGATGCCGAATCAACAATGTGAGATTGCTTGAAGCAAGTGTGTATATATCCTGAACGGGGAAAAGGCCGCCCGAGCAAGGAGGCCGGACTTGTTTGCTGAGTAACGATCTCCGTAAAGAAAATAGAGCTGTTAAAAAAGATAGACTTCTCGTCTTTAGCATTTGCTTTGTCTGAATGTTTCAGTTTTCTGCATCACTACTTTAGCTTCAGGCCACATATGAAGTTGGAGAAAGTGAGGTGTTCCACCCTGTCTCTCTTTGCCTGATGCAACCAAACATTCCCAAAGGGAACTGTTGCCTCGTAAGGAGGAAGCTGAAACCGTACTTCTTTGAACGCTCATTTCATAGCAAAAGCATTGCTTCTGTGGTCACACGTGTCCACCAGAATTGTCTGTGGCTGTCGTCTGCCTTCAAGCAGCAACATGTGGGCTCAGGGGCTCGGCACTCAGTGAAAGGCGCATGGAGAACATACATGTGAAATGAGGTTTATCGATACAGGCGTACATTCAGATTCTTCGGACATACTGGCACAGAACGGGCCGCTAAACAGTTACGTCGGGCAGCGCTCTTAGCGGTGACTTCGGCGTCGTCTTTTTCGGAGCGATCACGATGCTGCTACTGTTGGTGGTGTGGATCATCTGCAGAGCATGTTGCACGTCTTCATCACACATGCATTTATCTGTTCTCATCACGTATGACACTTGCTTATAAACAACAAAAACAAGAACACGTAGAACACTTCAGCATATGAACAGAAAGCTGTGTTACCCCTTTCCAAACCATCCGCGCATTATAGTTCGCTATGCTTACGTATACCCGTTTTCATTTCCCATGCGCAATCTCGCGGCGGTGAACACGCGGTACGCAGACGGTTGGGGCGCCTCGCCTTGTGGAGCTGTACGCGCCCTAGCAACGGTGAGGCACGACGACCACTCTGGGGGCTGGAAGGTCGTGTAAGGCGCGTCGGAGAAAAGCACTGCTCATGGCCACGCGAACAGTACCGCCGATCTGTCTCTTCAGCAGCTCATTGTAGGGGCTGCATTCACAGCCACTAGGGTGAACTATCAGGCGCCGGTGATCGTCGTCCCTGGTCCCGACTCTCCTGACGGTGCCAGTCAATTCTAAGGCATGGTATAGGGTTGGCTTGGTTTTAAGGGCTCTGTCCGCCAAGCGGTCCGCCTCTTCGCGGTGTATCACTGCGCCATTCTTGTAGTGTGCCAATTCCTGGTAGGCAAAAAACTCAGTCCGGTTAGGAACTTTAATCGGAACCAGTGAGGAGAGGGGTCCAGTGGCGATAATGCCATCGTGCGTCCCAAGGCAGCAATCCCAGACCACCCAACCTCACGGGCACCTTCGCCAAGCGTATTTCCATGTGCATCTTGGCTGACATCTCAACCACGTAGCTTACAAACTCCGAAATTGATTCGGGGCAGTGAGGCGGCGGTCCAGGACGCTACCAACCTTGATAACACGCGTGAGGGACGCATCGCCAGTGGGGGGCCTCAAGAGCAGGGGTATAGTCCGACACCGGTAGGCACCTGCCCTCACAGTTCTCTACCCGCGAAAACTCTGGTTCAACCGCCCCTCGGCGTGAACTTGCTTTCATTTATCTCGTCGTCTAGAAAGTCATAACCTGTTTCCACTGCGAGGCCATCGTCATAGTAGTAGGCAGACACGAACCAGCATGTTATTGCCACGGACCATCTGCCACGTCTTCAGCAGCATGTTCGGTTCTCGGAATCGATTGGCCAGCTCGTGGGCCGTTTCCCCCAGCACTGAATTCCGACAGCTGCCTACGGCAGAGGTGCACCTTAGTCCCGACATCAATCCGCACCAGACGGGGAAGGTCTTCTGCACCCATAGCCCGGGGCGGGAGGAGGGGCAGATAATGGTGGCACGCCTGAAATATTCCTCCAGCAGTTCAAAGCCGTGCAGGCCCATCCATGACCTTGACAACTCTTGCAGAATGACCCGCCTGTTCGAACGTTATTTGTTGAAATGTCACCACTTTAGCGGTTCTTGACTGGTCTTCAAATTTCGCAAATTCGTAAGAGCCATAGCTGCCCGAGGCCATGCACTTATATGTCGTCTCTTCTAAGGTGTTGCCAGGCCATAAGAGATCTTCACAGGGCGTAAAGATACGCCAGCTGCAGATATACCTCGACGGACGCTGGCAGGGCCAACCGGATTTTTCCCCCAATTCGCTTTTTATCAGGGTGTTGTTCTGCGTGGTATCGGAACGTACGAGGCGCATCACCTCATCGAAAGGTACTACGTCTAAGACTAGGTTTATTTCTTGCCTTAGATCTCTCTTCCGACGTGGACCGTAAACCTTAACTTCGTACTTTACCCGGCCGGTCGAGGCTGGCCCTGACCTTTCGCGTTTGCTGGAGGCCAGCCAGTTCTCGAATGATCAAGTCTCCACCTTTTATACGGCCGGGTATAAGACCAGTGAATGAATTTGGGAGAGAAACTGATTCGGTGGCATCCACTCACCGTACAGAATGACTTGCACTGAGAAAAGGCAGGTCCAGCGTCTCAGCCACTGTCTCCCAGCCGGGCACCGGCATACACATAGCGCCGTAGAGTGACGCGTAATCATACAGGGTGATTCTGTCATCTGCGTCGAACTTATTGACCATTTTCTTCACCGTGTGTGACAGCGTTTTACAGCACTGCCAGAAGTGTTCTGAATCACCCTGGAACGCACTGCCGCCAACGAACACCGACCACAATTTTTTCTTGCGAAAGCACATAATTGCGATCAGGCAACAGGTCGTCATAAAAAGTCGAACTCACGCCACCGTTTGAGCTTATGTACCACCAGATCCCGTAATTATCTACGCGACCAAGAGCATTGCAGCGCTCTTCTAGCATGTAAACAGAATAAACGGAAAAGCACCTAGCCGCAGGTACCTATTTTTGTCAATAAGGCCGCAATGCAAACTTCAGTCAAAAAATACCAGGAGTGCACGTGCGGTCAAATACTTTGATGTAGCGAGCTTTATCAAGTTCATGTGCTCTTTTACAAAGGGAATTATACATGCGCATTGTTTTGATGAAACGCGGCAGTTGTTCAATAATTGTGTCCCCCTTTTTGTTTCTTTCTGAATGCGGTCACACTAGCCGTGCGTGAAGCTGGGGAACCTATACCTAGTTGTGTGCCGCAGCTCTCAACATGACTTTTACCCATTTTGACTTGCTATATAAACGTGCCTATCTACGAGCAAGCACTGGATATCAGCCACACTTACGTCATTTCTCATTATGTGCCATTTCACCGCAGGGATTCCAAAAGTAACCTGTGAAAGTATAGGATATTGTATCAAGTCTCTCTGACACAGGTTTGATATTGGTACATTATAGGTAATAAAGCTTAAAAACAGTTAGGCCCTTACTGTATGTTAAATGAGAAAGTTCCTCTTGCCTCCAGCTTCACACAAAAAATATCAGTAAATGCAGATATTTACTACTGCTTATGTCGAAACGAAACGCCGCTAGCAACCTATTCGGACTGTAATATCGTCAACATATTCGATAGTACATAGATAACCCACTAGCTACACTTTCTCAATATATGCCGATAATTATTTGCGTGGGCGTAACGTGCGCAGAATATTTTGTTGTTAAACTGACACCAGCAAAAGCATTTTATTGCGCTTTGCATAACCATTAATCAAATTATGCAGCAACTTGGCGATACACGCGTACGCCAGCAGGGGAGGGGGGACGCTGTTAATGTTTCAGTGGTGCCGAGGCTGCACACTTGCTGTTTACACATTTAGTTCATTCGTACTCTGGAGACCTCTGCACTGCTTCGTGTTAACAAGCAAACGTAAGGTGCAATTCTCACCTGTTGAGTACAAATCCCGCTTTTTTCAGAATCTTTCTTTTTCCATTTAGATTTTTCATTGTCCCACTGCTTCGGCAGCATCATCACTGTGACGCAACGAATGCCTGGTTGGCTGTTGTGTTCCTCGGTCAGCTTCTCCCCGGCACTGTCCTTGGCGCGCTTCGAAGTATTATCTGTCTTGCGGTTTTGAGCAACCGCTGTGTGCCTCACCACCAGATTACGAAGCTGTTCCCGTTCTTCACGTGTAGTGAAACCTGGGCACGCCGGTTTTGCCGCCACCACGATTGACACCGTCGCCGTTACTCATGCTCATACGAGAGAGCAAACAAACGCGCACAGAACACGACAGAACAAATTGCTGCAACAGTAACTACAAGAGCACGTACTGACAAGCGAAACATGCGATGTGAATTCTGACGGATTGTGCTGTGGCGCGACTTGGACAAGCTTGGCCAGTAGCCAGTTTGGGCTACATCAGCGTTTCATTGATCAAAAATTATGTTGCAAGTATCACTCATAACTTGCATTCATAAATACATTAACGAAAATTTATTTCAGAAATCTCGTGAACGTTTCAACTTTTATTCGCTGTTTTTATTGCAATATTCAGCCATATACTCTTGTCATCACGGTGCTTTCCGAAAGTCGCTCGCCGTTCAAGTGAAGGACAGTTTCTCAAGCAGCCCCTTGACGGAAGTAGCGTTCTTGAAACGGAGCGACGCCTTGAGTGAAGGAAGGCGCGTCGCCTCGACTCGCTTCAGCGAGTCGAGTCGCCAAGTATAGGCGCGTTTACGAATACGGGGGATAGTCTTACTTGTAGGCATCTGACTGCTTGTGGGTGAAAAGTGCAACAAGAATTGTATAAAGCCTGTTACTTGCGCATAGTGCCAAATGGAAGCACTGTTTTGCTTGTTGAGGCCTAAATGAATCGGAAATGGGCGCACACAACAAATTTTATCTTTCTAGCACTTGTGACGTTAATACCATGAATTCAGTGTTTGCGATGCTGTGTTACGATTGTCATTAGCAAGACGAGACTGCACTGCAGGAGATGTCTCTTGTGGAACGATTGGGGCTACTTTTCAATTCTACATTCTGCCTCAACCTATGCAGACTTTTAAATGCGTTTTGCTACATATTGCACAGTTCTAGCCGGAACATGTTGCTTGGACTCAAGTTTGAGAAGGAAAACAGCTAAATTCTTTGTGTAAACCATTTGGTGCTCCAGTTGAGGACCTATGCTTGGTGCCTGTGTGTACTGTAAAACATTATTCACATTGTGGCATCTAGACACATGCGTCCGAAATGAAGCACCAAAACGCAGCACACTTGTACAGCCTTCAAACGGAGGAGAAACACAATTCAAGCCACAGTATAGTGGTCAGCAATGTGCGAGATAAAGTCCGTACGAGGGGTCTGTAGTCTCCAACATTGCGACGCAGGACACTGGTAAGTATTCCATTGTAGCTGGTGGTTCCTGTGATGCCTTGACATATGTTGCCTGAAGCTCCCGTAGGCTTTCAAGACAGCATGGTACTCCTTGACGTGGCATAAGGCACCATCCACTAAGCTGCTGTGGAATATGAAATGTTCGAAGTAGGCATTGAAAGGTTGTAAAAGGTTGCGCACAGAGCCAGCAAGTGGTCATCTTGCATACCTCATAATGGTGCTATAGAAGAAAACAAAGCAGGCTCTGTTGTAAATCTTCAACACCCACAAAATTGTTCACACTTATTAACCTTGACTAAATCTCTATTTTCTACACTCATTTCCATCTTTGTTACATGAAAGCAGACTGTTTGCAACTGGTACTGATTATTATTAGGCCTTGCAGTCAGGTTACACACAGGTGCACTGCATATATCTGATGAAGCAACATAATGTTCTCTAATGATAATTTTCACACACAGGTTCAGTTAGCATGCATATAGTTTAACATTATGATCAAGGATTGAAGCGACCAACGGTGTTTGGGAGCAGCAAATTCGGCACATTGGAGCAGGTTAGGAGCATGCTAAGTAAGGATCAACTTGACTGAAATGCAGACAAATCAAGAAATTATGTTCTTTATTTGATTTAGCAGACACTGTTAGATTACGGCGAATCAGTTCTGCAGAAGCTCGCAAGGTGGAGGTAAGTTCACCAAAGGAAACAAATGTCATACACCCGACCAAGGAAATCCATATGCATTCCTTGAAAACTACTATTTAGTTACATACCGAACGTGCCACATAATGTGGCCAAGAAAGAAATAACGAAGAGATTTACGAAAACAGCGCCTATTGTATGTTGATAGGTTTTTGTTAATGCTACCCAATAAAAGTTTTTTTGCTGCTTAAATAGTTGTTAAGCTTAATTAGCTAACGTAAATAACCTCACTTATTGGAAAACGATATTCGATAATTAATTAATGCAAATCCTATGTTGCTATAAATTGAGGTATTGCTCAGTTTCCAATATCCTCCGCAACTTTTTATTGACATCTTGTCGATTAGGTAAGTTTATTAAGTTATTCGTCCACAATGAACAAGAATTGTGTGACAACCATAAACAACATCCACCAACATACAGTCAAGACCGTTCGCGTAATGCCCGCGGTTATTTCTGGTGACATCAGTTGGCATAGCAGAGTACCACAAAATGAATGCAAAGTTACTTTCTCGGTCATTGCATGTTCGGCAGTATTCCACATAACTTGGCGAGAAGAAAAAAATTCCGTCATTACTGAAAAGAATAAAGGGAAAAAAGTGTTCACTGGCTTTCCGACCAACATGGCCGACCAATATTTTGCGTAAGCTCGATTATTAGGGCTGCCCCATAAAGGCAATGCAAAGTGGCGACCGATATTTTGAATGCCAAGAAATGGTTTCTTAAAATTTTTAGACTCGATCTGGGCAAGTCGCGCCGTGAGCATCGTTGCTGCGAACGCAATTTCTGTCGTTTGCGCACTCCCCCTTTACGACCTCCATTCGGCCGCTACGGTAGACAAAAACCGAAACCTTACATACTTGGTTTGCGTTTTGCGGCCACAAAAGTCCGAGTTTGTATTGTGTGGTTGTGCGGAGCATGGAGTACCCGGAGTCCAAATTTGACTACTTAAAGGTTGCCATTGGTTATTTTTGGGTCAAGAAGTTTCTCGAAAGGAAGCAGCTCGTTTGTCAGCGTGCCGCACTACCAACCCGGTAATATATTTTAACGTCACACGCATGGTGTGCGGCAGAACCTGGCGGGCAGTACGCAGGCGACAGATGCTGATGACTCCTTGATGATGATTATATGTGATGTTTAGTGGCGCAAGGGCCAGGTCTGTCCAAAGAGCGCCATGCAAATGATTATGAATATTTAATTGAACAGTGAAGTGGAAAGGATTGGACACGGCTGTATATGGGCCTAAAAGCTGAGTCGCTGTACAGTGCGTAAAATATAAATGTATTAAAATTATGGCAGTGGCTTTAAAATGTCCTGTGAGACATAAAACATGTTTTGAGAGGATGATTTTCTAAGATTTGTAAGTGCCAGTGGCACTGCTGCCTCATCAAGAACCTTATGTGCAAGGCTTTGGAGGCACGTGCCATACAAATGCTAGTCTCGCAGCAGTAGCCTCTGTTAAGAGGTCATGCTACGAATTTATCGGGCGTAGAACTTTGTAGTCAATCAACATCATGGAAATAGTTAAAAGTGATTTGCTGTTGAAAAATGAGTCCACATGAAGGAACATTGCTGGATGAAGGGGAACGTTCTCTTTGTAAGCTAGAGGAAAGTGCTTGTAGGAAAGGACATGTAGGACGGTCAGCGTCTCTCCACATTTAGTGCAGATGGGAGGTTCAGCACCAGACAGCAAGACCCAGGCAGCACATCACATGGGGCCAACTAGGGCCGATGATGGTTTTCAACCGGCACTGGCTGGGCCGCGAAGGCCCGCCGTTGCCTCCGTAATGCCAGTGCTGGCAAAGCCACTGCAACAGACATCCAGCGCTGGCCCTGCTTTGCCGGTGAATGCCCGTTAATGGCTATAGGCCGGGCGTCGCAACTGGCTATCCCGGGCCTGCTTTGCCGTAAGAGTGCCGTCATTGGCTGTACATCTCTAAACATTGGTTAACAACGTCCGTTCAAAGCTATAGGCATAGCCACATTGTTTAGCAGTTCTGATAGACCAGTGATCGGCCTGTCAAACAGAACGGCATTTCAATATTACTTTTCACGCAGCATTCGCTGGCCAGTCCCGATTATATATGTTTACAGCACGCGATATTTATTTGAATTTTTCACCGCTCACGCCAACTGCAACGAGATCACTCTGGTAATTTTTTTTCTTACTAAATTATTATGTAAGTTCTGCATATTTTTTCGTTTTATTACAAAGGCTGTTAACTTTCGCGTAATTGTATTTGTGTTGAATCATTCGGTCGGACATTGTTAACAAGTGGCACTCCATTATAATGCGTCAATGCGCGCTTGCCGTGTGCATCCTCGATAGGCGCAATAACAAATTCAAGGGGGTATATAATTAAAAAGCATGTGCGCTTACATGTGCGTCGTTTAAGTAGTGTGGCGGGTAGTGAATTGCAAAATACTGCATAACTTTATGGTGCAATCATCTGTACCATATTGCCAGTAATACCGTCGCTAGCTCAACTTCTGTAGCGGCTGTAAATTTTATTGCCAGTACAATACAAGGCATTTTGGATGACTGCTCCCTATATTATTTTTCTGCATAGAGAGCATATCGAACTGTGCAGTAGTGTCTCCTGTGGCCAGCTTCATTATAATCTTAGGTGCCTTTCCCGGAATACTCTGTCGTGCGTGTTTTTTTTTTTTTTTTTTGGATGCCAGATGATTTTTTCTGACCAACGGGCACAGTAGGCGTCAATTCCTCCCCGCAGAAAGAACCGGGGAAAAAAAGAAATGGCGCCATGTTGAAGAAGAGGTTTCTGCTGGGCTATTGGTGCATATTTCTAAAACAAAAAACAGCCAATAGAAGAGACAAGAATGTGAGACAAGCCCAACGCTAACTTACAATGAAATGCTTATTTTGCACGACGCCAAATATATCTACACTGAAGAGAAGGGGGACGGCGGAGAACAGAGACAACGCCACAAGAGATATACGGGGGTGGGAGGGGGGGAGTGAAGAGAAAGGTTTGCTCAGACGACCAAGACGTCTATACAAGGCGCTCTCCGTTGGAAGGAAACAGAAAATAAAGAAAAATAAAAAAAGAACAGGAATGTTCGTGGCCCGCCGCGCCATTCCGAACCTTGACGGATGGCTGAAAGAGTTGAAGTTACCGACCTAGGACTGAGAACGAAGAACGAGGCTAAGATTAAGGAGAATACAGGAATATAGAATGAAAAAAAAAATGAAGATGAACGCTACTGGATAAAAATGTAAGCGACAGAATAAAATTAATTTCTGATTAAAAACTGGAACAAGCATAAAGAAAGAAAACTACTAATATATATATATATATATATATATATATATATATATATATATATATATACATTTTTCAAGTAGGTGAACCCTTTTCGTGAGAGCAACACAGATTTGAATAAAATTTTTTGCTGATGTTTGCATCTTTTATCAGCTAATCAATAAACCTATCGTTGTTTTGACTTTGCAAGGCGGCATACATAAGCTTCCTTATTCCTTCTTAAATTCAGGCTCTCACTTACACCCGCAAAGACACACCTCTGGTAACTTCTTCCTTTTGTAAATAAATTCCTCGGTATATACATCACACACAACATTTTTGGAATTTGTATGTTGAGTATTCAATTTACCAATGCTAGCCGCATGTTTGGTTTCTCGCTCCCAAATTTTCTTCATGGGAAGCTTTTATTTTATAAATCTATGGTGGGGTCAATCTTCGAGTAGACCAGTTCTGTCTCGCAACTCTCGAAAGTGTCCAAAACCTTGCCGTCCTTGTTTTGTTACATACAATTACTCACGTGTAGCCAGTACGTCTTCTACAAAATCATCGCTTGGTTACCTTGTCGCCGTATGCGATCTCGCTTGTGTTTGTTTATTACGATTTATTTTATTACTCTCGCTGCTTAAAGGACATACTTTTCTACCTCCCACCTACGTTTCTTCTCCCAGCGGCCACGTTTGAAGCTTTCTTGTTTATGAAAAGAAAAAAAACTGCCCGCTTATTTTATGTAAAGCCTTCGGGCTTTGACACTATACTAACATAATTAGGTAAATTATTTTGGCGAACTTGAACGAGATCCTTGTACTCGCTTTTTGGGCTTCACTTATATGTTATGCGCCGCGTAATGTATTGTCGCGAGGTTTCTTAGATACGGCTGCCGCTCCTATGTGTCTATTCATTTTTTTTCGAAGGGGGAGGTTGTATTATTTAACTAGAAGCAAGAAATCTATGGGGGCATGTTAGCAAGTTATGCTGTGCGCCCGACTACCCCTTTGCGCACACGTTGTCTTGCTCTACCGTTCTCCTGGGATAATGAGCGCAAAAAGAATAACGATGAAAACATTCATTGATCACTTTGAGTTGTTCTACAGGTCCATTTGTCATGTTTTACATTTCAGCTATAATATATAATAAAATCAGCACAAGTGCTACTGCTCCTTCAGCCGCAGCAGCTTTTGGAAAAGAAAAAATAAATAAATAAAAGAATAAAAAAACATGCGCGAGTCGTTCTTTACTACTATCAGGCGATGTGACGTCAAAACACCAAGAATGCGTTTCACTCTCACCACGTTTTCCCTGCGTTCCCTCGCTTTGCAGTGTCGAAGGTATGCACGGTCTATAATGCGCACAGCCGAGCCTGCGTTGCTAATCAGAACCGGATGGGCGCACAAAGAAGCGTGAATAATGCCCTGTCAAATTTGTTGCTCCCTGCGTGGACCTCACCCGCTTCCAAAAAAAAAAAACGTGGTGACTCTCGGTCTCTCGGAGGACGAGGGACCCGTACACATTCTGCTTCTGCCTGTGAGTTGTCGTAGCCCACATTTCTTGAACCATGTTTTGCTTGCGAAGCATGCATCAACTTATCCAGCAACGTGTTCAGTACCAGCGGCTTGACCTTCGCCACTACAAGCTTGGTTCCACATGCTATTGGGTGAAACATGAACTAGCCAAACGTTGGAAAACTGCATTTACTGCGAAATAAACTCATTTATCGCAAGGTAAGTACAATTGTCTTATTTTTATTCTCAAGTATATATAGTGTTTCAACTAAGTACATTGCCTAATACGTGTATTTTCTTTTTTACAGAGATAATGTACGGCCACTTTTTACTATGTACGTAGACGGTGCTGCACCGCTTCAGCGTCAGCTGAAACGCACTGTCTGTTTGAAAACACGCAGCACGGCACATTTCGGCTAGTAGACTCAAGACGACCAAAGTTGGATTGTCGTAATTCCTTACTCAGGATGTACATTCTGCGAGCTGACTGGTGTTCAGAACTTCCTGCAAAAGTATAATCTGTTGTATTGCAGCTTGCTTAGGTGTTTATCATGAAACAATGCACCCTTTCTTTGCTACCTCTGTTCTAAAAGCTTACACATTGCCAAAGGCTAAGTACAGCTGCCCACAACGAGAAGTCTTGTGATGAAGGCATAATTCATGGCTAGTTAGAACAAAAATCGCATATTTTGATGTGCGGCATTTCGTACCTGATTTTCGCGTATTTCTGCTTCTTTTTTTCAGCTTCAACAACTTGTTTGGATGGAGAAATCATATCTGTGGGAGGTTGCCTTCAATATAATGAACGCCATCATGGGCCATGCAGTTCAACTGCCGTACAGCCTGCATGGGAAGAAAAGCAAGAGACTGTTTAACATGCGGCTATGCAGAGGGGGAACAGGTGATACGCATTTAATTTCTCAGTTTGTTTGTACCTTTTGCTTATATTATGCACTGCTGAAAGTGTTGGGATAAAAAAGGTATATGTATTGTATGCAGATGGTGCCTGAGAGACGCAGACATCGACATCAATCAAGCGCGAGGCTTCATAAGAATGTGGCTGCCAGGCGCCGTCGACTATGCTAATAGCAGAAGGCGGCATTACGCCGAAGCGGCTCAACCCCCCGTAGCGTCATAAACAAAGCTTTCATAGGTGGTCCACAGGATTGGGGATACGAGCGACAATCTGTATCAACCTATTTTAAGACCAATAAAGAAATTGTGTATATTATTTGATGATTTTATAGTAGATCATGGCATGTTGCATCGAGCTACCGTGCAATATTTGCGTAATTTAAAATCGTAGGAAATAACGGCATCGCCCACATAAATCACAATCTGCCAATATGGCCATGCCAGTGGGTAATGTGGGGCAATAAATTGACTAAAAGTGGCAGAGCCGGCTATTGACCAATACCGGCGCTGCCAGTTAGCAAGGTGGGACACTAGAATGGCAATTAACGGCAGAGCCGGCTATCTATCTGCCTGTATTGGCGCTGTCACACAATGGCCGAAATAGGCCCTTTAGTGGCATGGCCGCGCTGGGCCATTCTTGACGCGGGTAGCGCTGCCGGTGCCGGGCCTATATTTGTGCCGGTGTTTGCCGTGATATTGCCGTGCTGGGGCCAGCCTGGTTGTGCTGCCTGGGGAGTGGGTCCCGTAGGTATGGCCAGTCGTAAGTCGACAAAGAATTACTTCAGTTCGCCGTATTTTTGTTGTTGGTCGCCAATTACCCAACTGAGGTTTAATTAAATGCAGCTTATTCGATGTTTCAGTGTCCCACATTTGCTGCCAGTATGTCCTAATTTTTCTGCGGAGAAAAGGCTTCAAGTCTGTCACAGGTACAGATATGAAAGTGTTGCTAGCTTTCGCTGTAAGAGATGTGGCTATCTACCCGCAGGGGCGTCTGCGTAAGCAGGCGTTTGGTGTGTGGCGACACCACGGACCCGAGCACATGAGGGTTGGCCCCTCCCACGTTTAACCGTACGTGGCTTAGCCGTGTCCGGGGAAAAGGGCATCCTGGGGGTTGAGCCGAAGCCGGGTGTTTGGACCTTCATGGCCCCTCGGCGGAGGCAACACACCTCTTTGGCCTCCGCTTCACGTAGACGGCACCCCCGGACTGACCCACCCGGGGGAAAACGGTATTTGCCTTTTCCTGTCTCTCTCTCTCCAATCTTCGCCTTTCCCTCTCACCTTCAATCTTTCCTGTCTTCTTCTCTCTTCCATTTACTTCCAACATTCCTGGCAGCAAGGGTTAACCTTGTGTGCTGTGATCTACCTTGATTATAACATATGCGGTTATAGTAACAATGTACAGTTGGCATGGCAGTGCTTCCTTCATAACAATCTCTGCCGTGTCCCCTCGTTGGGCTCGGTGGTGGGTGACTGGCATTGATACCGAACAAACAACTCATTCCATGGGACCCTCGAAACCCTTCTCACCTGATCGTCCCCCGAAAAGGGGGCGCACCGACGCAACCTTTGAATTCTTTTTGAAGAAACGAGACACATTCCCTAAGTATCATGTGATTCACTGTGAAAACACTGATAAAAAAGCAACAAACATTTCACCCTTCTTGGTGTCAAAATGTCTCACGGAGGTAATTGGAAGTGGCTACAAAGCCACCAAGATGGCAAGTGGTGGCTTTACTTCTGATTGAAGAAAAAGACAAGATGCAGTGCGAGAAACTAACAAACCTGGTGGCATTTGGCGATAAAACCATATCTGTTAGTCCACACCGAACAATGAACACCGTCAAGGGTGTGGTTTCAGACGACGACCTCATGGATTTGACTGATGAAGAACTCCTGAATGGATGGAAAGAAGAAAATGTTATAAATGTACAACGCATAAAAATCAGGCGCGATAACAAAGAACTACCAACCAAACACATAGTACTTACTTTTGGCTCTAGCACACTCCCGGATGCAATAGAAACAGGCTACCTCAAACTGCGTGTAAAGACCCTACATTCCAAATCCACGACGCTGCTACAAGTGTCAGAGGTTTGGTCATGCCTCTTAAAGCTGCCGAGGACGACTAACTTGTGCGAAATGTGCTACAAAAGATCACTCTGCTGATGACTGTACTGCTGAGGCCCATTGTGCGAACTGCGATGGCAGCCACCCTGCATATTCCAGATCTTGCGTAGCCTGGAAGAAAGAAAAGGAGATCATTACTATCAAAGTCAAAGAAAATATCAGTTTCCGGGAAGCACGACAGCGTCTTGCACCTGCATTTTCCATGAAAACTTCTTTTGCCGAAGTGGTGCAACAGGGGGCAGCACCACGACGGACCCCGGCGGTCGCCCAAGGCACGCGCAGCGTATTGAGGCGACTGCCACCCGCCCCCATGGTGGGAGCAGCTGAGGCTGCCCTGCCTCCCTCGAAATCGGCCACACCAGAGGCCTCTACTAGTGCTGTCAGCAGCCATCGCAGCTCAGAGGCTAAGGAGGATCCATCGGCCTCCGGGCTGGTGAGGCCACAGCCTTCGTCCCTCGAGGCGAAGGCTACACGACGTACACATCGCTCGTTAGAGCGAGTGTCCAGCGCTTCACAAGAGGCTATGGACACTACCCCAAGCAAGGTGGTGCAACCAGCACCTAAAGAGCGGCCAAACTCTTTGGACCGCTCTAGAAAAGACAAAACCAAAATTACAGGGCCGCAAACGGCTCTGTAGGCTAAAACACGTTCTTTTTCATACACACAGCACCAATTTAACTTCATTATGGACACAAATTATGCAATGGAACGTCAGAGGCCTTCTTAGGAACCTCGACGATATCCAGGAACTTCTTTACCAACACAATCCAAAAGTGCTCTGTGTACAGGAAACCCATCTTAAATCCATACACACTAACTTTCTTCGTCATTATGTTACTTTCCGTAAAGATCGTGATGATGCCATCGCATCTGGTGGTGTAGCCATTATACTCCACAAAGGTATAGCGTGTCAACATCTACAACTTCAAACGCCCCTAGAGGCAGTGGCCGTTCGAGTTGTGCTTCTAAACAAGCTTATTACCATCTGCTCTTTGTACATACACCCGCACTATCAGCTACATAAACAACAATTCCAAACAGTAATAGATCAGCTACCTGAACCCTATCTTCTGCTTGGAGATTTAAATGCACACAACAACCAGTGGCGTAAGCCAGAAATTTTTTTCGGGGGGGGGGGGGCTCATGTTGCAACGCGGCCTACTCCTTATAAAAGTTGTCGAGGCATCAAATACATCAATAATAACTGCATTGCCAATGCCATTGTATATTAGGTGCTGAAAACGAGTTATTTAACGCTACGCACAGTCAAGACAAGCAAATTACGTGTTTGTTTCGTAAAAGAATAGCTTCGTATGTCCCAAAAATTGTGGCAGTAATAGCTGATATCAGTGCTTCCGCGTTTTTTTTTCTTTGTTTATGGTCTATCTAATAAGCTAAGAAAATATCACGTGAACTTTAGAACTATATCAGTTCGAAACCAGCAAAGCAGTGCATGCAGCTGGTATCAAAAACGTAAAGGCCATAAAATGAACAAGTTGACAAATATTTTGACGAATCTTTGTCATTTAACAACCTCGTTTACATTTTTGTACATATGCAACAGTCAGGGGAAAACCTTAATGACGCTGTCCTTCGTTGCAACGGATTGCGCAGCAGCAGATGTTACCGCACGTATGTTGTAATTGCACCGAAATTATAGTTGCAACAACGAGTACATATAAAAAGCAGAAGTTCCGCAAAATATACATTAGAAATGCGAAGATAGAATGGAATATACAAATGGCAAGAAAGTGTCGCGTGAAACCAAGTTCACTGCTTGTATACACAAAACCTCGCAACAAGATATTTAAATATACGTATAAGTCTGCAATAAATCTACGTAGCTAAGGAAACGTCATTGTATATAATGCGTCAAACAAGACAAATAAACATGTTGCGCAGTCACAGACAGTAAACTTCACGCATACGAGTATAAAGACAGACGATCCCAACCTTTAATAATCAAATTCTGATTCTGATCCAGACAAGAACAAAACTATGATCTCAGAAATTGTGATATGCATTTGGGCCATGCTGCGATCGCGACAGCACCATGTGGCTAGAATAAGAGAAAAAGAATGCAGAAATCAATATGAAAATGCGTATTTTAACTGCCTGCACAGCAGCAACAATTGTTCTGCACCCCAAGTCAAAGAAGGCTATTGCTTCGTTTAAAAAACGAAGTAAATCCATGTAGCTAAAAAGGAAAGAAAATGACAAGCGAAAGCCACAGATGATGCGGCAAGTTGATTTATCCAACATCCGAGTGCGTTTTTGGGAAACGCCGCGTGTGCCGGGCTTTCAATGAGCAAGGTTTGTCAAAATTGGTTATTGATGTCCCCGTAATTTTTGTATTCCCAGGATAATTTTGATTATCATGCTAACTGTTACAACAAACGGTGAAAATTTCTGTGGTTTTAAAAGCTAATGAACAGTCATACGTTTTCATAATTACGAGCTTATATAGGAACGTGAAGGAACACATATTTTTACAGGCATTGATTTTTGCTGCTTATCTAAACGATAAACTTTACTCGGCGGGGAGGTTTAGTGAAGCGTTCAGTAACTTCAGACACGTTGATGGCGACGTCTTTGTCGGCGTATAGAAGCGCCAGCATAACCATGCGTTCCTCATTGTAAAGCGCAAGTGGTTTTTTTAGTAATCTCATGTTTGAAAATCTCTCTGCGCTGGCAGTGGCACTGGAAGGGCGACTAGAATATGCAGCAGTTTGTACTAGAGCACTGCACGGGCCGATTTTTTCCAGCCCGGACCCGGCCCGGCCCCGTTTTTACGTTGGGCTGCCCGCCCGAGCCCGAACAAAACTTTCATGGCGAGACCCGGGCCCGGCCCGGAAATAATCTACGTTACCCGCCTGGCCCGGCCCGCCACCCCTTTACCTCAGGCGCCGAACCCGGCCCGATACCGAAAAATACATGTTTGTCAGAGTTCAGACGCCCGAGAATAACTCGCTGCACGTTACATGCACACCACGAGAAAGCCCGGCCCGGGCCCGGGTCAAAAAGCACACGCCGTGCCCGAGCCCGGCCCGAGCCCGTGAAAAAACTGCTCTACCCGGCCCGGCCCGGCCCACGGGCCGGCCGGGCCCGGGCTTTCGGGTAAGCCCGAGCCCGTGCAGTGCTCTAGTTTGTACACATGTACATATAACCTGCAGTCTCCATGAGAGAGGGCATCTATTCCTGTGCTGAAACCTAGAAACACTTCGATATCGTTTCCTCAGCACCACGCTCGACAAGGTGCTCGACAGCACCACGCTCGACAAGACAGCCGTCCTCTTACGGAAGCCACAATTCTTGGTCCCTGGTCCCAGCCGATGTCGGAACGAACTGCTTTAAAAGCGCTATTACGTTTTTTAAAAGAAACAGGACTTAGTGAAAAACTATAGAATGCGCGGACTGATACGTTTCTTTTAGTGTTCTTTTTAATCTTCTTTTGTTTTCTAATATTTCCTGCCCTTACCCCATCCCCCTGTGCAGAGTAGCCAATCGGACACTTAACCTGATTAACCTCTTTGCCTTTCACCTCTTATTTTCCTTCCTTTCTTCATTCGATATCGTTGACATCCTTGTTTACGTACCTTGCACAAACAGTAAGCTGTTCGATTCCAGCAATATCCGTCGTTTCGTCAGCAAGTACGGAGAAGCAGCCTGCAGCGTTCACTTTTGCATCTAGGCTTTCTTTGGTAATTTCACCACAAATTTCTATAATTTGGATTGGTACATCTGGTTAAATACGAGGCATTACTGGGGCAACTTTCCAAATGGCTTGCATGCGAAGAAGCGTTCTGGAAATACCAGTAATTTCAGCGGGGGCTTTACTTAAATCCATAGGACCAGTGTCCCTATCGCCACGAAGAGCAAGACCTTGCCGCCCGCAAAAAAGAACTGTCTCAAATTAAATAGGCCGTTGAGTTTCTTCTGTTTTCTCTTATTTTACTTTGCCCGCCCTGGTCCAGCTACATTGGACGCGCTTTCTGAAAATGTTTGGAGAAAATTATCAGTTGCCAGCTGACAGTCGCGGCGATATTTAATATTTTCCTCTGCGTGGAAGATTGCGAGCACGTGCTTCCATTTCTGGAACGGCTTAGACACGCGCGTTCGAGTGCGTGCATGTTGGCCCAAGTTTATAAAAACATTAAACCCAGAAAGTTCCAGAATTAAAAATCAGAAGCACGCCTTTGGAAATGTCAGTGCACTTTCGCGTCAAAAGTGTATGAGAACTTTATACTCATGAAGTTTCGGAATTGAAATCCATGCGCTCCGTAGATTCCGGTGCCGCTGCGAGATGCCGCGACGCGCCCGCTCGCTATCGAAAATCCCTTGAAACTTTTCAAGGGGCGGCTCGGCTGGGGCTCCTTACGTTATGTGACTCTAGTTGCATGGGCGTTTGCACGAAATCCAGCCCGAGTTCGCAATTTGCGCGCCGAAATGTCCTTTCGAGTGTCAAAATGACATTGTAGACAAAATCCACAATAATTTCCGGCGCCGGTGGTTGTTTTGATCGGCGGTGCATGACAGCACGAAAAAATTTCGGGGGAGGGGCTGAAGCCCCATCAGCCCCCCCCCCCCCCCCCCCCCCCCCTGGCTACGCGCCTGACAACCTATGGGGCGACTCACGCTGCGATGCGAGAGGTCGCTTGATTGAACAGTTCCTTTTTTCTTCAGGTGCATGTCTTTTGAATGGGAAAGAGCCCACGTATTATAATATGGCAAACAAAACATACTCCTCAATAGACCTTAGTATAGCATCTCCTACTCTTCTACCTTACTTTAAATGGAAAGTTATTAAAAACCCTTACGGGAGTGACCATTTCCCGGTGGTTCTATGCGCACCAATGTCTAATGAATGTCCTCCAGAATTCCCTCGCTGGAAAACTGACTCAGCTGACTGGAGAAAAGTTCAAAAATCTTGCTTCTTTATCCTGAGGCGACATGCGTGCTTTAAGCATAGACGCTGTCGTTAAATATTTTACGGTTTTTCGCCTTGCCACCTCCTCCAAATGTAATCCTGTAACAAGTGGATTGTCCAGAAAACGTCGTGTTCCGTGGTGGAACAATGAGTGTCGAATAGCGCGTAAGAAGCAGAACAAGGCATTGAGTTTACTTCGGGATTCTCCGACGGCAGAAAATTTAGTTAATTTCAAGCAGGTCAAATCCCAGGGTCAGAGAACGCGGCGACAAGCTAGAAGAGAGAGTTGGAGAAAGTATGTATCAGGCATTAACTCTTACACTGATGAAGCAAAGGCCGGGAATAGAGTGAAGAGAATAAAGGGTCGACAGCCTTACTCGCTGCCTTTGGTGAATACTCAGGGCGACAGCACGGAAGATCAGGCGAACTGTCTTGGCGCACACTTCGAACAGATATCCAGCTCGTCGCACTACTCTGAAACATTTCAAAGGTACAAAAGGCAATAGAAGGACAACCATTAGAACGGAAAGGCACAAGATGCGAGACATACAATAGACCTTTTTGCATGGCAGAGCTTCAGGCAGCACTAAACAGCTGTAACAGATCTGCCCCAGGTTCTGACCGCATCCTATATGAAATGCTAAAACACTTGCCGTATGAAACACAAAAAAACCTTCTTTGTCTCTACAATTCTATATGGTCTTCCGGCCACATTCCCTCTGCTTGGAAAGAGGCCATCGTAATTACCATTTTGAAACAGGGTAAGGACCCTTCTTTGGCTAATAGTTATAGGCCTATAGCATTGACGAGCTGCTTATGCAAACTTTTTGAGAAGATGGTAAACAGGCGCCTGGTCCACTATCTAGAAATAAACAAGAAATTAGACCCATATCAATGTGGTTTCAGAGAGGGCAAATCGACGACAGATCAGCTTGTGCGCATGGAAACGTACATCAGGGATGCCTTTGTCCACAAACAGCTTGTATTATCAGTCTTTCTTGACATGGAGAAGGCGTATGATACTACGTGGCGCTTCGGGATCCTTCGGAATCTTTCTGCAATGGACATTCGCGGCAACTTGCTGAGACTAATTGAAAGTTATCTCTCTGGCAGGACATTTCGTGTTAGAGTTGGCAACGTGCCGTCTCGACCATTCATACAGGAGACAGGTGTACCGCAGGGTGGAGTACTGAGCTGTACGCTATTTATTGTTAAAGTGAACTCCCTACACACCATATTACCTCGCACACTCTTTTACTCCGTGTATGTGGACGATGTACAGATAGGGTTCAGGTCGTGCAATCTTAGTATTTGCGAGAGGCAGCTACAGCTTGGCTTGAATAGATTCTCAAAGTGGGCGGACGAGAACGGTGTTAGACTGAACCCTCAAAAAAGCACATGTGTCCTGTTCTCAAACAAGAGAGGTGTAGTACCAGAACCACATATTAACCTTAATGGAGAAAGACTTACTGTCAGCCTTGAACACAAATTTTTAGGTGTTATCCTGGACACAAAACTTAACTTTATCCCCACTTAAAATATCTTAAAGAAAAGGACCTGAAGACCATGAACCTCCTCAAGCTGCTCTCTCGAACAACCTGGGGCAGTGACTGGAAGTGTTTGCTTAGACTGTATAAGAGTCTCGTACAATCATTCCTCGACTACGAAGCCGTGGTGTACCATTCAGCAACTCAGAGTGCGCTAAAGATGCTCGACCCAGTCCACAACCTTGGTATAAGACTCGCAACAGGTGCCTTTAGAAAGGCGCCCTGTTGAAAGCCTGTACGTCGAGTCCAACAAATGGTCCTTACATCTACGCAGAACATTCTTAATTTTTCATAGAGCATCCATCTTATTCCATCGTTAGCGACCTGTCCGCTGCCAGACTTTATGATAACCGCTCACTTATTAGAACGTCTTTGAGCCTGCGCTTGGAAGGAATGGCAGAAGAAACAGATATTCCCCTCCCAGAAAATATTCTAATGCCTCTCACTCGCATACCACCGCCTTGGGAATGGCAGACCATAGAGTGCGATATCTCTTTTGCCAAAATAACGAAACATGCACCTGAGGCACACATACAATCGCATTTCCTCGAACTCCAAGCGAAGTATTGCTGTGCCGAGTTTTATACAGATGCTTCCAATCATCTGCTGGTGTTGCGTATGCAGCTCTTGGCCATTTTTTTCCACCTCCTGTGCTCTAAATCCCAACACAAGTATTTTCACGGCTGAAGCGTACGCGATACTCTCAGCTGTAAAGCACATCAAATAAAGCAATCTAAATAAAGCCATCATCTTCACAGATTCATTAAGCGTAGTAAGGGCCTTAATGAGTTTTCGAAAACATAAGAACCCCGTTTTTAATAAACTATACACAGAACTATGCTTAGCCTTAATGTACAACCAAAATATCGTCATATGTTGGGTACCTAGTCATAGAGGCATAAAAGGTAATGTAGCTGCTGACGAAAATGCAAGGCCAGTCGCTTTTAATGAAACGGATATGAATAAACCCATACCTGCAACAGACCTTAAGCCCTTCTTACGCCATAAACTGAGGAAGTACTGGCAGGACCAATGGGATAATGCAGTAGTGAATAAGCTACACGTTATCAATGCAAAATTAGGGAACTGGATATCTGAAAGAACAGCAACACATAAGGAAGTGTTCTTTGTAGATAAAGAATAGGACATACTTACGCCACTCACTCCTACTTCTTGACAGGAAGCCAACCTCCGACATGTACCAAATGTGGCAACAGGCTTACAGTTATTCATGTTCTTATCCAATGCACTGAAATAGAGACAGAAAGGAAAAAGTACTTCCCCTCCGCTTATCTCCAACACATACAGTTACACCCAGCATTCTTTCTGAGCAACGAACCCCTTTTTACTTTTCAAACCGTACTAGACTTTTCAACTGAAACTGACACCTTAACTGTAATTCGCCAGGCTACTTGTAGCATGGCCTCCACCTGGAGGTCGTAGCTGCAATGAAACCATTTTCTAGAGCACGTGACTCCCAGCCCTTGCCTTCAAGGCCTTCACTGAGGCACTAGTGCTAGTCACTACATATTTTACTGATCATTCCTATGTCGTGAAACATCTATTGTCATCGCAGACACAATCAATCACTGTAATTTTAATATGTATATACTTGTATTTTACGCACTTTAGAGCGAGTAAGTTTGAGGCCCTTTTACAGCCACATTGCACCACATCTATATTAAACTTTTCAGCGAATGTTTTCAGGCCTCTATACAGCCGTGTTTTATATACTCCTCGCATTTAACTCGTATTTCATTGAGAAGCGTGGATCATCGACTTCGCGCTCTTTGGCCACATCTGGCCCTTGCGCCAATAAACCCTACAAATCATCATCATCATCAGTTGCAAGCGGAGTCTGTTCCCAACCAGAGGCCTCTGCTAGCAACAGTTCTGACAGCGTCAGGTGAAGTGTTCAGCAGCTGCTTAGCACTGAACACTGAATGTAAGTGTGAGATTTTTATGTCATATGAGGATCCATAACCGTGTTTTATGAGCGAGGGCTCTATACACCTGTCAGACGGGGCACTTTTGATCGAGGTTGAGACTGGCCGTGGTCAAATTTCTGCGTGATTGGCTCCTTTGCACAGTTAGCACAAAGAAACCAGTTGAGAATTTGGAATCTAACCAGGCTATTCGCGATTATAAATACCTAGTGTAACACCTTCATTTTACGAATATTTTACTTCGCTATGGTATTCTCAATCATGAAGTTTAGACAAGCCCATTGCTTCAATGTTTTCATAGGACCCCAGTCGTTTTCACCAAGATAAAATTTCTGGCAGCCTAGGTAGCGTTTCGTAGTTCCTAAAACAGCCGCGATAGGCTAGTGGCTGTCAATGGCGTTCTCTTGAGGAATATTGCCCAATTCATTTAAAATGACTCCTGGTTGTGTCCAGAGGTCTCATATGCAACGTGACAGATATAACATCGTCAAGTGGTTTGCAGCTGCTGAGCTTTGAAAGTCAGTGGTTACGTGGAGAATAACGTGGCACACAATGCTCATAATCTTCGTTCCGTAACCTTCAATATAAGTAACAGGCTTTGACTTGTGTTTGTTTGATAACACTAACCTTTTAGACCTGTGACGTGTTACGTACGGGAAACATGACCGTGGTGTTATTGAACAAGCGCTTATATGCCCTTTACACGGGCACATTTAAAACCGTTTCGGATACTTTCCTAAGTTGTTCCTCTTTTTCTTTCTTTCAGGCAACGCAAAAGTAGCGGGACACGTTGACACAGTAGAATCACAGCAGTATCTTGAAGGAGACTCGAAGAGAATGCGACTCCACGCATTGCTCAGTTTCATTACTTTGCGCTCAAGTCAATTTTTTATTAGAGGTAGGTGTAATTCTTTTAACTAGGAACTTTACTTGGCAACGCAACCTATCAAAAATGGTCTAACACTTCAAAAGATATATGCTCCTATTCTGTGAATTCCCAATTTCTTTCTTACAAAAAATTGAATAAACATTACGCCAGAGCCCATCTCACGTTGACCGTCAACGGTAATGTCATTAGCATTCAAGCAATGTAGTGACGCATCGTATTGCTGAAGTGGTTTATTGAAATTCTCTATAGTCATTTTGAGACTGGCCTTGCTTCGGCTACATACAACATTTACTGTCTTCTGCATCAGCTTACTTTGGTACAGCAATCGCTCAAGAAGGTCGCCCATAAGCTTGGCGGAATAACGAAGAGTGAATAGCGTCGAGGGAACGCTGAAGGCATTGTGACGACGATGCATGACGAGAATGAGACAGGGTTTCTCAAATTATGGAGATGGTAAAACAACAGCGTCATGACGACCACATGAAGACAGCGTTGTGACGGCAATAGCGTGACAATGACTGCATGACTACCGTGGGATGACAACCGCAAGGCTGCATGACCGTTGTATAACAAGGAATGCATGACCACGACGCAGTGACAGCGATGCCATGACAACTGTATGCGGTCAATCGGCTGATGACCAGTGTATTACGACAACAGCGTGACGACGACTGTGTCACCAAAACTGTCAGACGACGATGGCGTGATGACAAGGGTGTGACGGCGCCAGCATGACGAGAGCGCGATGAGGAAGTCTCAATGGCGGCAATGGTATGACCACAACCAATCACGACGACACTATGACAATCAGAGGTGGTCA
>NC_051155.1:70859218-70917894 GCF_013339745.2 Dermacentor silvarum
GACCAACTTTCTTGATATTATGGGACGTGTGGATGTAAGGGATGACGCTGACTTTCTTCCTGGACGTGGCAGAATCTGAGTTGCTAGCTTTTTATTGCTTTTGCAAGCTTCCAGTTACTGACGTCAGCAGACTGCCTGGGTCGCCCGATTGCTCAAGTCTTCGGGCCTGTTTCCCGAAACTGGTTTCCATTAAGTGGTGACAGGACTTTGAAAGGGAATTAGTGAAGCATAGGCTCACGATTCCTTGCTGAGCTTTGAATGGGCTGAGTTAAAAGGTAAAAGAGCTTTGCAAGCTCTGGGTTCATACATCCAGCACAGCTGGTTGTTCCTAAAAATGAGTCAGGTCTAAAAACCTAATCGAGTCGGCAACTGGCAGCTCATGGGTTAACACAAATGTATGAAGACATTCTTTAAACAGCGATAAAGCATCACAGCAGCTAGTTTCGACAGTGTCGGCGTCAGTATCTAAAAGAACCAAAAAATCATCTACAAACCTAAAAACTTTTTCCACGAAGACGCAAGGAGTTTGGAAAGTGCACAGCCGTGAGTGGCTAGCAAGATGTCACTCAGCATGGGCGCTATGCATGAACCGATGTAAACCCCGCACCTTTGTAGATACGTCTTCCCGCCGTGCACTTTCCAAACGCCTTCTGTCTTTCGTGGCATGTTTTTAGGTTTGTAGATAATTTTTTAGTTCATTTAGATACTCACGCCGACACTGTCAAAACTAGCTGCCGTGATGCTTTATCGCTGTTTAAAGAGTGTCTTCATCCATTTGTCTTAACCCATGAGCTGCCAGTTGCCGACTCGATTAGGTTTTTAGACCTCAGACTCATGTTTAGGAACAACCAGCTGTGCTGGATGTATGAACCCAGAGCTTGCAAAGCTATTTTACCTTTTAACTCGGCCCATTCAATGCTCATCAAGCAAGAAATCGTTTGCCTATGCTTCACCAATTCCTTTTCAAAGTCCTGTCACCACTTAATGAAAACCAGTTTCGGGAGACAGGCCCGGAGACAAGCAATCGGGCGACCCGGGCAGTCTGCTGCGTCAGTAGCCGGAAGCTTGCAAAGCAAGGAAAAGCTAGCAACCCAGATTCTGCCACTTCCAGGAAGAGAGTCACCGTCATCCCTTACATCCACACGTTCTCCCATACTCTCAAGAAGTTGGTCGGCGTGCTGGTGTCAATGTTGTGTTTTCGGCACCACATAAGCTGTCATGTTTATGCAGGCAGGTCAACTGTAATCCTAAAGAAAGAAAAAGTTGCTGCAGAACCAACCATAATAACCGCTTTGTCACATGCACTGTACGTGTTGTTTACAACATTCCTCTTTCCTGCGGCCGCGAATACATTAGTCAGATGGGACGCTGTCTCAATGAACAATTAAAGGAGCATAATAATCATGTTTTCAACTCCGTTTCTGGTTATCTGAATATTCATTGCAGAGATCACCGTTGCAAACCCTTATTTGATAGAGCACAAATTATCAGTCGCAACAAAAACAAACATACCAGAGAAATTATTGAAGCGCCCGAAATTCACAAATCTAGGGAGCGCTGTGTCAGTGCCCTTTCATTGTCACTGTGCGATAAAGAAGTGCAATATTTAACCACATGATTTGCATATTGTATGTTGGAAGCCGAGTCCTGAATATGTGCTACCTTTCTGTTTTTTCTTTTGTGCCTTAGCGTGGTATTTAAACCTTGATTACGTGCACAATAAAATTGTAAGTCAGCGCTCTTTCCTATCCCTTCTCTCGCTTCCATGTAGATGGTCGCGCTGCTAACCAAAGATGAAACTTTACCAACATGCCCGTTAAGCCACCCTTGGGTTAGAGACAGTCTAGCCAAGTTGTGGCTCCCGAAATCTGAGAGAAATTTGGGTGGTTGAAGAGCAGACAAATTATGCGAAATCGGAAGCAATAAATCCGCCTGACGGTGCTCGAATGCAGCTGCCGTTTCACTAAACTATGCAGTAAAGCCAAACTCCTAATGAGAAGAGGCGTAGCTTTGGCAACACCTACTAATATCCATGCGACTCAGCAAAACAGTGTGATGCATGTGCATACATTCTCACTGAAAATAAATCTGCTCTGCCATGTGCACTGGGTAGCATATTTGTGTGTAATATATGCTGCATTGTATTATTTGAAACTTGTTGAATCTTTTGCAGCAGATTTCCTACATTCACTTATTACTACAAATGGTTTCAATAACAATTTATTTCTATATTTATTGCACTCTTTTAGACTGCCTGGAGAAGTACATCGGGGAACATCCGATGGGGCCACCAGCACCACCTCCAGAGCACCACCTTGCTTCTGTAACGAAGCACCTTTGGAGCTTCTTTACAGAAGCGGGTGCGAGGGCAAGCGAGTATGGAAGACGTGAATCGCCTTAACCTATTGCATTTTTTCAATAAAGTGTGAAGATATAGAACATATTATGGTGCTATGCATTGATTCCTTATGGCATGAAAATGTAGCGGCATACTTGGCCACATGTAGATACAGACTGCACACTTTGCAAGACTCAAGAACGCATGAAGATAGCCCATCATGAGCTTCCTAAGTGCAATGGCTGCTTCTTCGATTCATTACACAACTTGCATTTGACCTGATGTGCCCACTGTTATACCCAGCATTCCACCCATCGCCCAGCATTCCACCCATCACCCGGCATTCCACCCATCGCCCGGCATTCCACCCATCACCCGGCATTCCACCCATCACCCGGCATTCCACCCATCACCCGGCATTCTACCCATCACCCAGCATTCCACCCATCACCCAGCATGCCCACTGCCCAGCATGCCCATTACCATAATCCACCGTGATGATGGATGATGGATTCCATCATGCCCAGCATCGGGCAAATTTTCAATAGGGCGTTCAAGACTGGCAAGGCATACATCACGCCAGAGAGGACAGACGATTGGTATACCTGAAGTGCTGTCGTCTGGTCGCAGCCAGCGCCCCTAGCAGTCAAGGCGGCCACATACTTGAGCAGCGACCGCGATTTGCACCGCACAGAGGTAATGGCAGGGCGCCAAGAGAGGCGATCATCGATAATTACACCCAGGTAGCGGTGGTGTTGTACCCATTGTACCGGTGTCTCTCTGAGGTACAGCCGGCTCATGGTTCGACGAGCCCGTTGCCTTGGATGATATGCAATCGCGGCTGACTTAGCTGGTGAGATCTGCAGACCAACTTCCTCCAAGTACTCTGAAGTCGCATTCAGAGCTCTCTGCAAGATTCCACGAAGACGTGGACCATGGTACGAAGGACCGCTGATCCACAGTGCAATGTCATCTGCATAGATTGCTATACATATTGGAAAGTCTGCTTCCTGAGGCAATCGGCTTGGAAGTCCAGCAAGTACACTGTTGAAGAGAAGCGGCGACAAGACGCTGCCTTGTGGTACACCGCACTTAACAGGGCGAGAATCACTTGTTGCTCCTCCAACACGCACTTTCATGTGGCGCTCAGATAGAAAGTTATGCACGAAATGAAGCAGTCGACCCGAAATTCCCGCATTCATAAGGGCGATAATAATCGCCTTATGGGGAACCGAATCGAAAGCTTGCTGTATGTCCAGGAAGAGCATGTATGCAGAGTGCTTGTTTTCTCGAGCAGACTCTAGAGATGAAACGAGGTCTGCTATGCTATCGAGGGCTGAACGGTGACGACGAAAGCCGCTCATGACATCAGGAAAGAAATTAAGCTCTTGTAGCCTGCCGTCTAGACGAAACAGTACCATTCGTTCCATCAGCTTCATAACATTAGAAGTTAGCGATATTGGCCGGTAAGACTTTAGGTGTTTTGCAGGGCGGCCGGGCTTTAAGACTGGTATCACCACAGATGATTTCCAATCATTGGGGATCAGAGACGTTCGCCACACTTCGTTATATGCGTCCAAGACATTTTGATGAAAGGCCTCATCGATGTTTCGTAATGCCTGGTACGTAACACCGTCTTCACCAGGGGCAGTGCGACGTTTGGAGAGGCTGAGGGCGTGATGCAGCTCTTCGAGAGTAAAGTCTGTTTCATCCATCTGGCAGGCTGGACCATAGCAGAACGTTGTGATGTTCTGACTTGTCAGAGGATTAAGGTCATTGTTTGCGTTGTCACTTGGCATATGAGGTACGAAAAGGTCGGCAAATGCTTCCGCAAGAATTTTCGGAGTCCGGCCAGTCGTTATGCACAAAGCAGCAGTTGGATTCTTGCAGATCTCAGGAGTGCGAAGAGCCTTCAGTATTCGCCAAACACTTCCAAAACCATTTGCTGTATGCAGTGAACTACACAGTGCTGCCCAGCTCTTGCGACGAAGTTGTTTTGTGTGCCGCCGTATGGCTGCGTCTAGGCGGTTATACACCGTCCAATCGGAGCTTCTTTTAGAGCGCTGCGCTCTCCTGTAAGCGCGGCGTCGACAGGCGCGTAGCCTCAAGAGCTTAAGATCAGGGTTGGGTTTATCTATGCCCCGCCGTCGTCTTACGGTAGCTTGTTGAAGACACTCGCTCACCAGTTTAAACAACTTATCGTGCGATGGGGCCTCTGAAATCAGCTGACGGAACTTGTTCCAGTTCGTCACTGTGTAGGCGGCAGTCTGGCGGCTAAGAGTATGTTTTGGAATCAACCAAATTGGTAGGTGATCTGAGCCCCATGGGTCAGATTCACATGACCAGGCGAGACACACATCTCTTGTTGATATCGCAAGGTCGATGGTGGACTGTCCCTTCCCTCTGCCGACAAATGTAGGTGAGCCGTCATTGAGTGTTTGTAGATCATGCCTAACAATAAGCTCGTTGATCTCTATCCCACGCTGGTCTTGTTGACGAGAACACCAGCGAGGATGGTGAGCATTGAAGTCCCCGCACAGCACAAATGATGGGCCACACCGAGAGACTAAGCCCTCCAATAAGCTGGTGTCTGAAGATCGTGTCGGTCGATAATATATACTTGCCACAGTCGTCGTCGTATCTCTGAGACTCACAGTAACGGCTGTACATTCAAAATCGGCGTCGCAGATATCACATGTGTCAATGACTGCAAAATGTAGGTCAGCTCGGATGTATAGCGATGCTTTTGAAGTATTTCGCGGATGCGTTACGTCCGTACACTGGAAGGATCCGCATGCCGGCACTGTGCATCGAGCGTTGCTGTGGATGCCTACGTAACCAGGAAGTCTGAAATCATCTTTTCTTACATTGGTTTCTTGAAGTGCTATAACATCTGGCGGGGTGTTCATTGCGAGAAGCCGAAGGACTAGATCCGCATGCCGCGGTCGTAAGGACCTGACATTCCATTGCAGCACAGAGGCACGGGGCTTTCCACGAGCATTCATGTTTCTAGTGAAGGCCGTCGAGCACTGGAACAAGAGCCTCTAGCAGTTGCTCTGCGGCTAATGCTGCTGGTGTCTGACGACCGGCAATCAGAGACCTAACAACGTTGACAAGCATCTTAAGCAGGTTGATAAGTTGTTTGTCATCGTTGACCGAGACCGCTGTAGGCACCCTATTTACAGAGTTTACTACTGCAGACTGGGACGCCTTGGATGGAGCTGGTTCCGAAGCTTTCGGAGGCGTGATCTTGGCAGATACTGGTTCGGACGCTTTCGAGACAGAAATTCCGCTTCCCACTTTCCTGCCGACGCGCGTTGTCCTTGCTATTCTTCGTACGTGCGGGTATATCTTCAGTTTTGCCATTGGTAGCCGCTGGACGGGCACTGCGGCTACTCGGCTTCTCTCCTGATGCCTTCTTCTTAGCTTTCTCTTTAAGGAACTTTCGTTTTTTCTTCAGTGTGGGACATTCTTTGTCTGTTGCCAAGTGTTCACCGTTACAGTTCGGGCACCGAGATGTCGGACTGTCGCAAGAATTTGCGTCGTGATTTTGACCACATTTGGCACACACCACAGCACTTGTGCAGAAACCCTGCACATGACCAAGCTTTAAACATTTGCGGCACTGTAAGGGTCTTGGTACGAAAGGCCGAACTGGGTATCGCACTAGTCCAGCCTTTATATGGCTAGGTAGTTTTGCACAGTCGAAAAGAATCTTCACACACTTTGACGAGCCGAGCCGTCGAACGCTGATGATTTTGCATGGTGGCGTGCAAACGATCATACTTTTTAACATGTCCTCTTCAAGTTCGAGGTCAACATCAGATATGACGCCAGCTGTTACATCCGCGCCCTGTGGTATGTAAGCCCGCGTGTTAACACCACAGAGTTGAGGCAGACCAAGTAGAGTTTGCACCGTCTTCTCATCTGTTGTGTCCACGGCAATGATATTTTTCCTTGGGTTCACTCGAACCTCTTGAATAAGACCCGGTGCCAGTTTGAAGAAAAAATCATGCAGTTTCTGCTTGGAGATGGCATTCAGGCTTACCATCACGTCGACCGGTACGAAGGCTACTGTCGTAGTCACGATGCTGCTGTATATGATGGTTGCTTCGCTTGATGACGATGTCGAAGACTTCCGTCTTGAACGCCGATGCTTAGCAGGTATAAAGGCATCCGAGTCGTCCGACCTGGCGTCAGATTCGGAATCGGCAGCTTCTGATTCCACTGAGGAGCTGAGGCGCTTCCTTGCGACGGGAGGTCTGTCCCTGCCGCTAGACGGGTCCACCACCATCTCCTCCAACAGGTGAGTGATGCATGCAGCTCTGCTAGGGAGAAAGGTAGGTTATATGGCTCGTTCCCAGTGCTCTTTCGGTCTATTTTTTGTTTTTCTATTGCTGATTTGTAAACTCAGGAAAGCCGACGATTGTGATACGCCAGCAAAAAAGCCCAGAAAGGAGACCCAACCTAAGCTGCCTCGTAGAATGACAAGGCCCACTGCAGTATGTACAAATATCCTTTCTGTTTATTTATTATCCTAAAATGTTTAATACTTTAGGAAAGGTTATTGGGAACCATAGTCGTCATGACTAATAAGAGAAAATTTTTGTCTTACTTCTTTTCGTTTTGATATCCAACTCCGAAATCAGGGTACGACACCTCAATCCCTAGAATGTTCAACATACAATAAATACTATCTTTTATTGTGACAAATTCAAAAAGTGTGACAATTTTATTTTGAAAGGATCTCTGTACGTCACAAAAATTTGGGTAGGGTCACATTGTATCACTGATGTGTGGGTGAGTGTAGTGAAACCTTAGAATATGAGAAGAACGAAGGGCACTGCACGTCCAAACAGAAGCAAAGCCCAATCCCCCCATAGGGAGTATGAGCCACAAGATCTGCAGACAATAAAAGGAGACTATGGCTAATTTCTAATGGAATGTGGAGAAGTACTAAGAGAAAAGGCAAAGAATGGTGTATTGACCATGCGTCTAGCTTTTGGTGAGACAGGGTCATCGCAAAGCACTAGACCGGGCTAAACAGTTTGTGCATTAGCGGGTTGTGACCACTACCTCCAATTTTTGTGAGGTACGTGAGATAACTTGCAAAAAAAAACCCGATTTCAAGAAGTTGTGCTCTGTTAGGTGTGCATTTTGTAATTGTCAAGTCAAGGAAGAAATAAATTCGCAGTCAAGGAATTTGATGTGACATGGAGAGAGGGGGTTAGAAGTTATCTGATAAAGGAAACTTTAAGTAGGGCAGTCTGATTCTGTTTTGATGACACAAAACTTTCTGGTTGTTATTTTGCTTAGATGTTCATGGTACTTGAGTTTAAGCTACTTCAATCTATAAACCGAATTTCTTGCTATAGACTTAAGTGCTATATTTAATGAAGGAAATTTTTTGTACGAATGATATGACACAAACGACATGAAAGTTGCCACAGGTGATTAGGTGGAATAAAAAGTGCCCAGAACTTCTTTCAGAATATTGGTGACACATAGGCGCGACAAAAGTAAACTTCGTGAAGTCAAATATTTTTCTATACTTTCAGCACTACCTTCTTGAACCATTCTTAGTAAACAAATGACTTCTCAATAAAGCATCATATATTCTCAATACTTGCAAACATTCTTGTTTCGTTATGCCTCTCTACACTACACTACTGCTTTTGCAAAGGTAATTAGTAAACTTGTTTCCTAGGTTGCAAACATGGCAGATGGGGAAGATGAGGACACCATTGCCGCCCATATTGCTGGAATGTGCAAGGAACTTGGCAAATCGAGCCCAAATAACGAATACATCTGCGACTCGATGAGGAAATTTGCTGGACGGATAGCCTGGATTGGTTCGCAAATGCCTAGCGTGAAAGATGTGCTCGAAAAATAGCCCGCACTTTGCACAACCACCGTTGTAAGTATTCATGACGGTTTCTTGTCTAGCAAAACAGCCATTTGTTCTTGTGTTATATGACTCACGCCTTTAAATGTAGATGCGCAAGAAATCACTTACGGTTACAGTACCACCATGGTGACCATCATAAAAAAATTGGAGGTTATTTTAAATGAGCATGGTTGACACATGGTATACTGTATAGTCTTAAGAGTGCTGAGAGACCATTTGTTACTTATTAAAAAATTAAATGCAATATGCATGAAATGCTTGGAACTCTAGAAAGAAAAATAATGACAAGCCTTCAAGCATCTAAATAATTTACCATAATAGTTGTTTCCACTACCCATTTCTGGTTTAATTTCCTGGGAGATGTACGTGCCAGATGTCATAATGCAGATGATGTTTTTGACGTTTTTTCACTCAATTCCGTCTGCTCATTTAATCATTTGGTATGCTGCTACTCTGCGTTCCATTGTAGCAGCATAGCAGATATGACTGAGCAAACTGCAGCGAGTGGCAATACATCACAATGTTGTGTTGCTACGTGATCGCCTTCCGTGTTACATCATAACGCACACACCTCCTGGGAAGTAAAACGGAAATTGGTTCATATAAATTACTATTATAGTAAGGTATACAGGGTGGCCCGCTACTATTTCTTTTATGTAAGGAAAAAAATAAGGTTAGAAAATGCCATGTCAGTACTCCTTTACAGAGTTCCAAATGACTGCCCCACTTTCCACTTTGGTCACTTGTGGTGCTCACTGCAGCCCCTTTACGAGTTTTTGCTCGAGCGGATGTGTATGCGTTTTAATAAGTACTGTAATAAGTACTGTAATGCAGGGCTGGTCTAGGGGCGGGCGGGGGATACAAATACCTTATAGCAGGACTTTCGATACGTTCACTTTGAGCCACGAAAGCTGACGTGTGTGCGTGCGCGCGCGCGTGTGTGTTTGTGTGTGTGTACGTGTGTTGTCACTTATGCCAGTGCCAGTTCGCAGTAACTTATGCTGATAAATTTCTATTACGACAGGGCGGCCTTGGTGGACGAGCTGACCCGCAGTGGAAGCTACAGTCGCATCTGTCTCCCTTTGGCAGAGCCCGACTTGCCGGGCTTGACGGTGACATTGGCCTCCGTTACGGCGTGCCCCCAGGAGCTTGACTTTAGCAATATCTGACAATTTAAGACCGCCCTCCTTATTTCTCTCTTCGACGCCGTCGCTATGAGCTACGTTAGCTCTCTGAGGGTTGTTTTGCCGAATGACCCTGGTGCAAAGGGTGTTCTCTTCTGCAAGATGCTCAAGAAAGTCGGAAACGTTCGCTGTGTGAACCTCATTTGTGTGGAGCTGCTTGCTCGAGAAGTCTTACGCCATGTTGCATTAAACAACAGCATTGACACTTTGCTCATCCATATCCTAGACCCGGTGTATTTCAGAACTGCCGAAGCGCCCTCTTACATGCTCGCTCACAATGAGTCATTCACCGAAGTCACCGTAGACACTGCGAAAAGCTCTTTCGATGGAAGGGGAGGGAATTGCTCGCATACAATCTCAAAACAGGCGCATCACGCACCTTTGGTTACCGTTAGCGTTCAAAACTGACAGCAGCGACAGTTTCGCCATCGTGGAAGTACTGCGGAACAACAACCGCGACCTTCACCGCGCTATACATTTTGCGATTCTTCCCACGGCAAACAGGCTCTGTGCAGAGGCTTTCGAGCTGTTCTTTGGAAGCCCCGTTTTCCGCCGCCAATTGGTCGCGGTTGGCGGTGCGCCGCAAGCAGAGGTGACACTGATCTTGAACTCTGCACGTAAATAAATGTTACATATCTATCTCGTCATGACTGGCGTCGTGCGGCAGAACGTCGTGAGATGTGACCCTAAGAGGGCTGCCACTCAGGCGGATGCGCTCACAAACGACTGCTGGCGAGCGATTGCGCGCAACGTAAAGGCAACTGACGTGACCGATGCTCAACTCTTCAGAAACCATCCCATTCCATTCGCAAATTGCGGTCGTCGTCTAAACAGTTTTTTTTTGTTGTAATTTGCCATGGTTTGTTTGCCTTCGAAAACAAATATACGCGTTTACTCGCTTTCAATAAAGGACTTTTTCATTCTTTCGCACGTTCATTACATTTTTGGGGGAAAAGAAAAAAAAACAAAAAAAAAACCACAGAGTTGTAAATGGTGTGAAACCGATTTTAAAGCTCCCGCCCACAAAAAAATTCGTTCAAGTGCAACTGAAAAGCTTTCCTTCAGCTTAAAGGGACCCTGAAACGATTTTCAGGGTCCCTTTAAGCGTGTAATTTATTATAAGGTTTTAAAAATGTACATCGCTACCGATTGCAGCACGCCAAGCGGCTGAGTTTTTTGCCCAGATGACGCCATTTGCCCAGATTACGTCACTGGGTCAGCTATCCGATTGGCTGCCCAGGGCGCGTCATCGATAATTTTTCCAACATTATGGTGAACAAATGTTGTTCGTAATAGTTTAGATGTTAGTTAATTTGTTTCTATAAAAAGAAAGTAACGAAAGGGAATGCTTAAGGACATGTATCATTACACAAAAAGTACTTCCGGCCCACAGCAAGTCTCGTCTGCTTGACTTCCAACGTGCTCTGTGTTGACGGGAGCTGCGCGGTCAGTGTTGGTTCTTGTTCTTTCTTTTCGCAAGCACCATGGCTCGCCCTTGTCTGCAAGGCAGCAGACAAGCGGAGTGACTGCAGCGCATCGGACTGACGGTATCCAAACGGTGCCAGCATCCTACGCGTTTGCGGCCGTCGCTTCACGTTGAAGGATTGCCACAATAGAATTTAGCTTGTCCGGTATTCAGGTGAACGCAAGCGTAAGTACGCCGTTTTACCACGTTTTACGTGATGAACGGAGGCGCAAACGTGAACTGCTTGCACGGTGCAGCCACCTGGCGGCGCAAAACTCCACCAAACACACAGCTAATTTAGCAGTAACGAAGTTTTTTCTACTTTGCTGCTGGCTCAAATTTTTGGCAGGAACGTTATCTTGAACACGTTGTCTTTTTATGTTTCAAATGTTTTACAGTTGATTACAGGAATATTGGATCAGTTTGGCTGTTTAAGCTCTGCGCCACCAGATGGCTGGACCGTGCATGCCGATCAGGCCGCTCACGTGTCTACGAAGCTCCATCACAGCGGTATGGAGGAGCTTTAGTTTACGCCTCTGGCTATCCGTCAAAACACCCAACCCGCCTGTGGTTGGCGGAATACCAGACACGCTCGGCGCTGTGACAACGCTCGCAACGCACGCTGCTTGATCGCTCTCGCTGGGGATCGACGGACGGGTGGCTAGCGGAGAGGTTGGAGAGCCTTCGCGCGCTGGCTCCAAGACAACCGGAAGTAGACGACAACGTACGTCACAACATGACGTAGAGCCAGCGAAGGCGGAGCTTAGCCCCGATCACTCGGCGAACGAGTTGAGGAGGATTTGCATGGCTAGGGAGGAGGGCAACTTGTAATCAATCGTTCGTAGCTCTCTCAATGAGACGCGTCTCTTAAATTGTGACGCGAATGTTTTACTGTAGCTGTATCCTACACGTCTACAAAATTTGTCCGAACCGTTTCAGGTACCTTTTAAAGAACAGGTACTACAAGTCATTCAGTTGGTATACTTGCCGACAATGTTCTAGGCGAAGCCCACGTTTAGGGGCACAACTGGGCATATTTGTGGAGAAAAAAAAGTACATATACATTTTTACCAATAACTGCTACACTAGATTTATTACATTTCATACGTATATGAAAAACCCGAACCCAAAAGTACAAATATTCCGTACATGCATAGCCAAAGGTGCCTGGGAACATAGACTTAAATCTCGTTATAGCGAAACGGCTTATAACGAAATAATGGATATAACGAAAGAATCTTAATTCCCCTTATAAGTCCCCATAGAAACTCATGTTTAAAATTTCGTTTTAACGAAAAAGTTTTATACTGATCAAGGGATATAACGAAACAGTTTCGTTTCAAAATGACAATTAACCGCCCGCTTTGCACACAATATACTGATTTGTTAAAACGCGCGGCGCTTTGCGGGCCTCCTAATGAACCAGTTTAAATCTCCCGCGGCTGCGCTGCACCGGCAACTCCCCAAGTCAAGCCAAGCTGGCCAAGCCTAACTTCTGTTAGCATGCTGTGCGCACTTGTTTTGCTTTGTTTCGGAAGCGGGCGTGATCGGTCAGCCCGTTTGCATTTTACGCCGTGTTGCCGGTTACACGACAGGAAAATGACTGATGGTAGCAGCTGCTCAAAACGAAAACGGAAAGTTATCGCTCTGGATCAAAAAGCAGCCATAATTAGAGCTGTTGCATCTTGCATCAGGGACGAAGAAAACGCAAGTGGCCAAGGACTTCGGAATCGCGCCGAGCACACTGTCTACAAATCTCAGCAGCAAGGTAGTCATCACTGGCGCTGTTGCACATGGCGTGAAAGGTACGTGGAAGCTTCGGTCTCCTGCCTTTGAAGCAGTGGAAGAGGCGCTGCTCAAGTGGTTTTTGGACGCGCGGGCTCCTCATTTGCCTGCAAGTGGCGTACTACTTAAGAGAAAAGCCAGAGACTTTGGCGGGTACGAAGACGGCGAAGATGATCTCGAGATAGCAGCTGCTGCTGAGAGAAGGCCGTCTTTCGCTTGAGGAAGATGGAGCAGCGAAGCATCGCAGAATTTTTCGCGCCATCTACATGAAAGGCTACGCGGCTAGCGTCGAGCGCAATAAAATCAGTTCTTGTGTTTTTGAGTTTGGTCCCAGTTTTTCGCCGTTTTTCGATGAGCATTTTACTGTAAGCCACTCGGCTGCGACGGGAGCTAATACCTCCGCGATGACTTACCTGTAGTGAGTACACCCTCGCATACAATAATTAGCCGTATAATAATTAGTCAGTAGCTATAACGAAATAAATTCGGTGCCCGTTCGACTTCGTTATAACGAGATTTAAGTGTATAACGTCCTTATCCTGCTGACTTCATGGCGGAAGCCACCGTTTTTTTAACGCTCGCAAAGATGTTATTACTAGCCCACCCGACTTGCATTAGAGTCGTTGTGTAGAGGAAAGATGTCATTACTGAATCATGCATTTGTCGCGCTTGACACAGTCGCGCTCGCGGCGTTTGGAAAAGCGCAGCCGGCTTGACGGCCTCAATATGCAATATAGGCACCCTGCAATGCAGTTTGGCTGTACATCTCGCGCCACCTAGCAGCGGCGGTGAGCACCCGCGAGTAGGCCCTCACCGCCATTTCACCTTGGTCGGTACTGCGCTCAGGCACGCCTGAAAGCTTCCTTTTCCAATTTTTCAATGGATTCACCGCGACCACTCGGCAGCTCCTCCTTGAGAAGTGTGAACAAAAAGAACATGCGCATATATATATACTGCTGTTTTAGGTATTTTGACAACCGCGAAGGGCATCAAATTGTGCCGCTTCCCTTCAAGACTGTGGGGAGAAACCCGGCGGCTGAAGGTGGATCGTCGCGGTTCGGCCCGTCAAGTAAGAAGAGTCTTGCGAATTTCTGTTGAACTAAGACGCAAACACAAAATTAAAAGAAAAGAAAAACACAAGGCAGCATCCGTGAAAACGCACAATAAAGCGACAATTGCATAAACACGCGTGATCTGATTCCCGCTGTTGTAAATTGCTTTGGATAGTTGTTTAGCTAGTCTCGCTCCGAAACAAATGCGCACTGGTTGTTATGTGTAAAATCTAGCTTCGTAGGCGCTGCGCGTTGGACCTTTGTACGCACTGTAGTTCTTTGTGTGCATTAATAAAGCCAACCTGCAGATGCTTTCTGCGCCTGGATCAAGACGCGACTGCTGAAACCGGGCTCCTTCATGCCGATGTTTTCTCGCGTTTAGAACAACATAACTAAGGCTGGAGTGCACCGCAGCACACATCGAGTATTCGCAAATTAGCACTTCTCTCGCGCACGCTAGCACACATTTATTCAGTCTTGGTGCACGGCCGGACTGGAGAGGCGCGCGCGATTTCCTTACGGCCTTCGCTATCGCTTCGGGCACAATGGGAGCGCGTCTCCGCGGGTAACGTCACGGCTCGCCGCGTGAGGGCGCAGCGACCCTGCTGTAGTTGTAGTTTTGGGAGCTTCTTGCTACTGCCGTCCTGACATTCTCTTTTTATGTCATGTGCTGCATCGTTCGACAGAGTGGATGCTGCTAGCCAGATACGTCGTGATTTGAGCACCTTTGACTCGTAGCTTTTGCATTCTAAGGGATATGCCTTGCAATGCGAAGCAGTGAATCGGTTGCTGTGGACCGGCCAGCGAGACCATGGTGTACTGTTGCGTACCGCACTGTAAGTCGCAGTCAAGTAGGACTAAAGGCGTTTCCTTTCATCAATTCCCGAGTGATGCAGAACTGGTGGCTAAGTGGCTGAAAAACATTTCAAGGGAAAATTTGGTTGTCAACGACAAGTCGGCGTCAACTGTCGTTTGTAGCCGGCATTTCCTCTCCACTGACTACGTGCCTGGGTGCCGAATCAGGAAACTTCTACCTGGTGTTGTGCCAACAGTGTTCGACGAGTACCCAAGTTACCTCGTGCCGAGTGCCAAGAAGCCTCGTAAGGAGCCCGCATCTAGATGTTCTGTCCCTGCTCCAAAACCAAGTAAGCGAAAAGCGGAGCCAGAAGGTGCGGTCGACCTTCCTGAATCGCAGGACGACTTCGCTGACAAGAAACATAGTGTCTGCACTCAAACGGCAAATAAAGACGCCCAGCGAGTAAGTGCGTATGTTTCGCTTATCGGCAGGCTTCGTAAACAAGCTGCGTACCACCGTTCGAAGTGTAGCAAACTCCAACAGCAGCTGGACGCTGCAAGGAAAGCAAACGCTTTCTATCGGGAAAATAAGAG
The DNA here is from genome assembly GCF_013339745.2 of Dermacentor silvarum. Lineage (NCBI taxonomy): Eukaryota > Metazoa > Arthropoda > Arachnida > Ixodida > Ixodidae > Dermacentor > Dermacentor silvarum. Next base: position 70,874,340 of record NC_051155.1, read on the forward strand.
GCATGCTTCTGTCAAAGAAGTTGTTGCTGATTCTGCAAAGGGTGAAAAGAAGGCCATCTTTCTCCTTCATCAACTAGACAGTTATGGGCAGAAGCGACCGTGCTACCCAGAGGAGATAATCAGAGAGTGTGTCGTGTGGCGCTTTCTTTCGCCTAAGGGGTACGATCACGCTCGGACATCCCAGCTGCTGACACTGCCAGCAAAGTGCACGCTGCAGCGGTACATGGGACCAAGCCCGACAACGACAGGGATGAGTCCTGCGATGAGAGAAAGACTGGTTTTTGAAGCTTCCTTACTCAGCTCTAAGCAGCATATGGCAACGCTAATCATTGACGAGGCTAGCATCAAGCCGAAATGCATATACGATAGGAAATCGGACGCAGTCTTTGGCTTGAGAGACAAGCCTAGCAGTGACACACCAGGTGGCTCGAAGGAAACCCTTGCAAACAGGGTCCTGTGTTTTGTGCTTCACGGCATCGCTAGCTCCTACAGAATTCCCTGCTCGTACTATTTCACTAAGCAACTTAGCGGGAGAGACCTGTTTGCATGGACTAAGGAAGTGATCAACGCTGTTGAGTCGTGCGGATTTTTGATTGTGCGCATTGTGGCGGACAATTATTCCGCCAATACTACAATGTTTAAGCTGATGGGAAATGGCTGCCTATCGACTGTAGTGGAGCATCCACATGATGACAATCGGGTGATCTTCCTAAGCTTCGACCCATGCCACGTACTAAAAAACGTTCGGAGTCAATTTCTTGAACGAGAACTGACAGACGGCGTAGGGGACATCTCTGGCATATTTGTCCAAAAGCTGTACGAGCACCAGAAGGACATGACAGTCAAACTGGCAAGAAACCTAACCAAGAAACATGTCTACCCTACAAACCTGGAGAAGATGAATGTCCTTCGGGCAGTGCAAACATTCTCTCCACAAGTAATTGCAGCTATTGAGCACCTCCAAGAAAACACAGGCGGTGACTCTACCCTCTACGTGTTCAGCAAAGCAAGTTCAACCATTCACTTTATGAAGACAATCAAACGATGGTTCGATATCCATGATACCACGTATGCCGGCAGCGGCCAAAAGAGCCCGATATCAAATACAGACGACCCTCGGCTGCTGTGGCTTGCAAACGAGTTCACCAGCTACATAGAAGGCATCCAGGAAAACTCGAAAGCACGGGGAAAGGATGGATTCACTTGTGAGACATTTGAAGCCTTGCGCTTTACGACGAAGTCTACAGTCGAAACTGCACGTTTTCTTCTGCGGAATGGTGTCAACTGCGTCCTTACGCGGAAGCTGAACAGCGACCCCATTGAGGCCATCTTTGGAAGAATAAGATTCATGTGCGGAGGAAATGACATGCTCGACGCAAGGGCAGTGACGACTGCGCTTGATCACATTATCAAGTCTGAGACCTCAATTGGCAAGAAGCTCACAATACCTTGTGGTGATGCCGAAGAGCTGGCTGCAGCGCTACCACAGTCTCTGACTGAGGAGTTGAATGACCTTGCGGAATATCCAGACACCCCATCACCCTCTGTCACGTACTCTGGTTTGGTTTATGTCGCTGGATACATCGCCAAGCTAATAAGTGACTGAGTGTGACGCTTGTTCAATTCTCCTTGAAACGCACGAGAGAAGTGATCGTCTGTACACGCTTCTACAAAGCCAAGATTTTAGCAGGCTGCACTATCCAAAAGCCGAGTTTGTGGCACTGTTGGACAAAATTGTGTGCTTTTTTGAGAAAGCTATCCTGCACCTTCCACGGACAAATGTGCTGGAAGTACTACGAATCCTCATTCAGCCACATCTTGAAAACTCGCCGCTGCTACGTTGTCCGGAAGGCGTCGACAACAGCCACGCGATAAGGTCTGCCGGCTTGATTTCCGAGAAGTTTGTCAGAATACTTCTGATCAACTACACCCAGAAGATAACCGACAAGAACGAGAAGTCAATAACTTATGCGCACAAGCCATCCAGGAAACACTTTAGGCTTTGAATTTGTGTCCCAAGGTGGGAGTTATTTCAGCAAGAAGTGATGTGCTCGACATGACCGTTTTCAAATAATGCGGTATTAGTGAAGGAAATGCTCAGTTTGTTTTTAGTTTCATCGTAAATAAATACTTGTTTTCACCGAATGTGCAGCACCATCCCTTAATTGTTTTTAATGTGAGTGGTGCTCAAACAAAATACCAGCACTACGGCTTCAGAGCTATGACGCAAATCCAAGCCTGGCGTTTCGTTCTGTGCAAACACTGCACGTTGCGCGGAAATTTATTTGCCGACTCAGACCCATTACTAGGCAAGACAAAACTGCGCGGTGGTTCTATAGGAATAAGGGTCAGAAAGTTTTTATCAGTGCATGGCACTTCCAAATAATGCGAGCATGCACGGCCGAGAGGGGAGCGAGCGCACGCTCGCCTTCAGTTCGCGCCGACGGCGCCGGCGGCAGCAGTAGGGTCGCAGCGCCACCACGGGTGCGCGGCGTGAGGGGGAAACAGCCGCAATGAGAAGGCCGTAAGAAGGAAAGCGCGCGCGCCTCTCCAGTCCGGCCGTGCTTGGTGTTGCTTAGTGTCAGCTGATTGCTCTCTGTTATGTTTCAGCGGTGATGACCTCTGAACGACGACACCAGAAGATGCTCGAGGCACTTTGTCAACGGAGAAAAAAGCTCCATAAAGAATTATTCAAGGTACCTTCCAAATCGCCAAAAGCTCGACAAATGTGATGAGCAAGGCACGCTCGAAGTATACTGAAGTTACAAATGGTGGTTGAAAAACGTCTGCGGCCGTATTTGCCTACTTAAGCGGCTATGGCATTGCTCGAGGTCGTGGGTTCGATAGCGACCGTGACAGCCGCATTTCGACGGGGGCGCAATACAAAAACGCTCGGGAACTTCGCTTTAAAACACCTCTAGGGGGTGAAAATCTATTAGGATTCCGCTACTTGTGGTTTTGGCACGTAAAGCCCCTATTTTCAATGAAAGTAGCATTGGTGAAGTGAGGTTGAGGCTAATGTTCCTGGATTAAAACATGTTAGAAGCTTCTACGGCAACAAATCATATAACACGAAACATACACATACTCACGTGTCATCATAGACATTTGAATTGATCATTAAAAAATGCCACAGTCATCCATTACACTGTGCACAATAATAATAACAGCTCATACAAGTGACCAAATGCTGTGCATAAAAAGATTTCATTCATGGGGTTTGATGTCCCTAAGCAACAGGCGTGTACGTAGCTGTGATAAATGGTGTGGTGGAAGAAAATGGATTCATTTTGACCTCCTGGCAGTTCAAACATGCAGCCAAAGTGCATTATACACATGCATTATTTTGAATTTTGCCCACATTCCTTGCCTTGTGGCCACTTCTGGTAGGATCGAGTAGTATTTTCAGTGTTATCCATAAGAAAGTCAATGTAAACTTCCATGGCAATTATATTATCAGAAGGCATTTTTCCTGAATGTTGCACCATCTGACACATATGTAGTCACAACTCGGAACCCTCAAAACGCTTGTCTTTCTTTCGTGCCATGTCTGTTTTTTATGGGGGGGGGGGGGGGGGGCGGGGGGGGCAGAGGTTCTTAAACCATGTTTGATATGCACCAACTAGGCTTCTAAATGCCCCTTTTATGAACTACAGTTTATTAAAAAGCTTGTTTCTTTGTGTGGTGTTCATATTTAGCACTGCAAACAGCTTAAAATCTGGCAAACTGGGAAGTTCGTGTGGTAACCTGATGAAATGGCACACACATTTCAAATAAACTTTAGTTTATAGTCACTGCATTATCTGTTTCTTCTTTTGTGTTTGTCTTCAGTGCTGTTTCATCATGTTAATTTAATTACCACACCAAACCATCAGCTGTTCCTCCTACTTATGTATACATTCTAAACTGTTTACAGTGTAGAAGTTATGTGTGAGAATCCTGCTACCAGTTGCTTGAAGGAAGTGCAGTAGGTGTTTGCAATTAACATACACTTTGTGGTAGTGATTGTAACTAGACCTAAGGAATGCAAGCCCAAGTGGCTATTGCATTCACTCTAACCAAATCGTCATTATCTCCCATGCCAATGCACACAGGAAAATTCTCATGGTTCTGGTGTCTGGTTTCATAACCATGTACTCACCTCAGATAAGGCTCAATTGTAACAGCGATTTTACACTTTACATTATAGGTGTTGAAATGAAGTTTATTGATGCAGGCGTAGATGTAGGTCCTTCGGATATACTGGCACAGAACGGGCGGCTAAACAGTTAATTACGTCGGGCAGCGCTCTTAGCGGTAACTTCGGCGTCGTCTTTTGCGGAGCGATCACGATGCTGCTACTGTTTGTTGGTGGTGTGCATCATCTGCAGAACATGTTGCACGTCTCCTTCATCACAATCACCCCCGGGATAAAAAGCAGCCATCCTGGCGGCTCAAACAGTAGTGATCACGAGCGGCTCACGGTACGGCTTAAGGCGATTGACGTGAACAATGTCACGTCCACGACAACGGAGGTCAGAGGGGGGTGTCAGTGGTTGGATTAGGTAATTCACCGCAGACGTGCGCTGGACAATGCGATAAGGTCCATCGAAGCGGGGAAGAAGTTTTGAAGAGAGGCCAGGAGCATGCGCAGGTACTGACAGCCAGACGAGGTCGCCGGGAGAGAAGACAGGTTGCTCACAGTGAGCTTCATGGAGCCTTTTCTGGCGCTGTTGCTCAGCGGTGGTGAAGTGGCGCGCTAACTGACGTGCTGCAGTCGAAACGGGCACACACTCAGAAGCATCGGGCTGGTAGGGTAGCAGGGTGTCCATGGTGTGGGATGGGTGACGGCCGTAAAGCAAAAAGTAGGGAGAAAAGCCAGTGGTAGTCTGGGTTGCAGTGTTGTAGGCGAACGTAACAAATGGTGGGATAAGGTCCCAATCTGTGTTGTCAGATGCGACGTACATGGCCAGCATGTCACCCAGGCTCCGGTTGAAACGTTCCGTGAGTCCATTCGTCTGGGGGTGGTAGGCGGTGGTTGTCCTATGAATAACGTGGCACTGAGCCAGAAGAGCTTCGACAACCTCAGACAAAAAGACGCGCCGTTAAAAAGACAAAAAGAAGCAAGCCGTTAGCCGTACATCCACTAGCGTTTGCACAGGTTGAAGGGGGGGGGGGGGTCGTGGCATGGCATAGATTTGTTTTGTTCTTTTCAGCCAGAAAGAAAGTAGGTAGCGTCTGCCCTGTAAGGCACTAACATGTGTGTGCCTTGCGGCACTGCAATCGTGTACAGCATCCCCCTCACCTGTGGCCGAGTGTACGTGGGACAATCGGGGTTGAAGGGGGGGGGGGGGTCGTGGCATGGCATAGATTTGTTTTGTCGGGGCGGTGTGTAAACGTGCACCTCAGGGAGCACCAAAATGCACTGTTTGCGCCTTGCATTTCGCAATGCATTGCCATGACTGAGAGTGCACTGCAGAATTCTCTCGGACCGAGATTATTTTTCGCCACACAGACCAATTGACGCATGAAATTTGCGAGGCCTATAGAACACAGAAAGCAGGACCAGGTTGCATTAGTCAGCCTGCAATAATAGTCTTCCAAGAGGAAATTTCCTTTTTAGACCACGCAAATCGACAGCGGAGCAGCGCGATGATTTTTATTTTTGTTAATTCATTATTGTTTAGTATCACCTGATCTAACCACGAGTGCATGTCATAAATTGTTCACTGCCTTCCAGATATGCATGCGCAGTTCAACTGTTCATAAACTCGTTCATTCAATAAACTTAGCAGTTGAAAGTCCGCACTTGTGGTGTGTCTATGTCTCCCTACGCTTTCAGGACACTGTTCCTTATTTACCGAGGCCTATCACATGGCTTTCTATTATTGTATGGGGTTCATGGTATTCTTATTAGTATTGAAATGCAGTCCATATTTTTCTGTTATTTTTTTATGCTGATAAGCCTTCGTTTGTAGTGAAAGTGGCACTGCCTTTGTTTTTGATGAGTTGGCTTGGTAAGTCTATCGACAGAATAATGATAACGGGGGCCAGGCAGCCATGATGTAGGTGTGTATTTGGGGGAAGAACGCTGTACAAATAATGTAAGAAGGTCTGTACGACAATGCAAACTTATTTTACCAGCTTTATATTTTCAAAAGTGGTTGAAAAGGCCAAAATGTAGGCAGGTAACTGCAGTTGCACTCAATCCTGTCAAAGCAGAATGATAGGCTGCTTTCACAATTTGCGAAGCTGCAGGTGCAAACATTGCTGAGGGATAACTTTTGGTCACCACAAAACTAGGTCTTTAAAAACTGGCTGTCAGTCCCTTTAACGCAAAATGTGAAGGTCTGAAAATATCATGTCGGTATGCCTTTAAGCTCTTTTGTGCCAACATATGTAGATCTGACTTTCCTGCACTCTAATGTCACGTCCCCTAATTATGCATTGGGAATTTGCATGGGAGTATAATTGGTGCGCTTACAAATGATAGTGAAAACTTGGAGAGGTAGTTACTATAAAACATAGTTACTGTGCTAAGGGTTATGAAACACAAACATGAAATGCACACAACAGACAAGACCTGATCCACTTCGTGTTTGTGTTTCTTCCAGTAACACTTAGGTGTTGTGGAGCACATTTACAATTAAAGGGCATTGCGTCACAAACCTCTTCCAGCAAAAATGTTTTGCTTTGCACTCAGCTAAAAATTCACTTCACTTGGCAATAAATAATTATATTCTGGTAGTATTCGGTAGATTTTTCAACTTGAAAACATTGCCACATATAAGCTCATTTCCAAATTTCTGGCAATTTCTGTCTTTTGCAGCGCAAGCACCTCCTGCAAATAGGAGGGAAGTCGTTGCGCGAGGTGGCATCGAATGCCATGAAGGCTGTAATGGCGCACCCCGTCCAAGTGCTTTACAGCTTTCATAGCAGGAAGAGGAAGAGGGCATTCATCAATTTGAAGTTATGCGCGATAGTCACAGGTAAAGCTTCCTTAGTCATCCTTTTGCATTGTTGAAGTATTTTGTATAGAGCCGAACTCCTCTACAGCGAAAAATGGCTTGCATAACAAGCAAGAGATTGTTCTTGCTAAAATCCTGTCTTTCATATGAATTGTCAACTTCTACAACGAAGAAATTTAGGCGTCCCATACTCAGCCACCACTTCCCTTGCAGAAATTGCGAAAGTGTGCTCTGCACTAGCACCGATGGCAGCGTAGTTGAATTGCTTGACGAGCATGCCGATGAATTGCATGATAGCAGGCAGCTTACACGTTTAGCATCAGTGGGTGAGAAAGTTGAATATGTCTCGGTTAGTAAAAACATGGTGTGATCATCACTGATGACGTTAACGCTATGTTAGGGTGGAAAAACAGGAATGTCAACGAAGGCAACAGGGATGAAGATCCTGTAAATGGATCAATTTCATGGTGGGGAAGGCGATAGCAGCATTTAATTATCCACTGGAATACTTTGCATATCCTGCATTTCGCCGCTGAGCATGCTGTGAACCTCGATTCAATAACGTTGGCTGCGGTTGCAAATTCTGTCAGATAAACTGTGTGCTAAAGACTTAGCAACTTATTTCACTCAGTCTCTTGAGTTCATGTTAAGGTTTTCTTTTGTTGAATGTGTTTGCCTGCTCTATTGTGGGTGATCTTTACAGGTGCATGTTGTATGGACATTATAATTGTGGTCTTTGTATGGTTGTGTGCAGATGTCATCTGTGCGAAAGGATGAGGGGCGACCTGACAGAAGCACAGGACTTCATTAAGAGGTGATTGCCAGGGTCCGTGGACAGGGGTGGTGGCAGGAAGAGGCGTTTCGCAGAAACGCTTGCAGCAGAGCAGCCCGATGATCCCTCCCTTTTGGGCAGGAATCATTGCCGGCCCCACTGCTGCCCTCTCCCTGCCCCACCCTAGCCCTCAGGTCCCTGGCCATTCCACTGTCGGCCCCTCCTGTCCGGTTGCTGCTGCTCCTGCTCCTTCCCCTGCTGCAGTCCCCTGCTCCTGCCGTCCCTGCCCCTCCTCCTGCTGCCGCCCCTGGAGCTGAGTACCCCTACTGATGCCTGCATCAGTTCAAGAATTGTATTGTAAATAGTACTGTAAATAGTATACTAAATAAATTATATTTTCGTTTACGCTTTGCGTGTGTCTGCAGGAAGTTTCCTTCCCGCGCTTATTTCCATCACGTTTTCTTCGCTACTAATTGTATAGGCAGTAAGCTAGCATACAAGCAACAAAATGGCTGAGTACAGGCTATGCTTGAAACACACTGGATGCAAAATGGCTGAGCACTGGATATTCTTGAAACTCATTGGATACAAAATGGCTAAGCACTGGGTATTGTTGAAACACGTTGGATACAGAATGGCTGAGCACTGGATATTCTTGGAACACGTTGCATACAGAATGGCTGAGCACTGGATGTTCTTTCTTGAAACATGCTGGATACAGAATGGCTGAGCACTGGATGTTCTTGCTTGAACTACATTGGATTCTACAATGGCAAACTGTACGGCCAATATTGGCTCAAACAATGAGTGGGTGACGACCTTGGATCGGGTTGCACTTTGCCATGATGCCAGGATTGGGTCAAAATTCGTACCAATTTCTGCGAGCATTGGACCGTAGCTTGGCCCAGTGGTGTCGTGCTGCCTGGGTAAGCCTGCTTATTCCGCTAGAATGACTGCCTCGATCATGATTTTAGCAAGCAGGTCACCTTTCACATTTATTTCCATGTGTGGCAAATGCCGCAAGAATTTCTTCCAATCGCTCACAAGCGGAACAAAAGCAATCTCCATTCCATAGTCGCACACCGCGTGCTTGGCTTTTTGGCGGCGTAAAGGAGCCGAGATCTACAAATCCTTCAATGTGAGTCCCTGCTGTTACGGAGAGATTTTCCGAGAGCTTCATTTCATCTACGAGGAGCTCGTCGTGCCTTTTCAACATATCCATTTTCCGCGTTTTTTTCCTTCAAAACTCTGAGTAACTTATCGTTGAAACCAAATCCTGTTCTGTAGAACTTGATATAGCTTTGCAGCGCTTTTTTTGTGGGCAAAGCACGGATTTGGTGCCACCGCATATGTTCGGAAAGCCTCGGTCCTTTCATGTTCATTATGATGCATTCTAAGATCCCACTCCTGGACTACGTCATTCCACGCATGCTTTGCACTTCGCTGCTGTGAAGATGTGAAGCGCTGCTTTCTGCTTTGGCGACATGCTTTCCATTCTTGTTCCAAAGGATTCCGTAGTAATTCGAGCGTTTTTTATTTGCATCCTGCGGACCTGCGACAATAGTCTTTTCGTTCTTCGCCTTGACAATCTCAGGGGTTTCGCAACGCACTTTCTTGCTACATTTGTCACGCGTGACTTCCTTTTTTGAAGCACATTCTTCAAGTGTTTGCATGCTGTACAAGTGATACCTGCAAGGAAAAGATACCTGCAAGGAAAAGAGTATCCGCACAGTGTTATCGTGTGACTCTATGCGCGGACGCGTATCTATTTTGTTAACAGCTTGTACCTAAAAAATAATAGCAACAGGACGTGCTGCGTGTCTCAGTGCACCAACCGAGCGGCGAAGGATGAGGTAAGCGCATGCTTCGTCGCTGAAGTGTGCGCTGCAAACCTCTCCGTGTCACCCCCCCCTACCCCGCCAATCTGCGTTTGTCTCAGTGATGATGATGATGATATTTGGTGTTTTGTGGCGCAAGGGCCAAATGTGGCCAAAGAGCGCCAAGACAATGAATGGTATGTTTGCGATGATCGGTGAGTTCCGATGATAGGATGCTATGTGGCTGTAAAGGGGCCTAAGAACAAATCGCGGTATATAAGCGTAAAACATACATCGAATAGGATTATGGTAGTGACGTGTGGAGTGATCTGTGGGTCGTAAATGTATGAGAAGTGGTCATGGTGTTAAAATTAAGGATATAAAAGTAGCACGATGCCTACCGAAGAAGGCCTTTGTGGACAAAGACCATGAGGCATGTGCTTTATTTAATAAGATACTGCAGCACCGGCCTCTGCAGAGAGGCCGTGCTACACGTCACCTGGATAGATAACACGAAAATTATATATGCCCTTTAAAAACGCGAGAAGTTATTGATATTTAAAAAGAGGTTCATTGCCCAAAAACATAGAAGGATGTAATGGGAGATTTAGCCGTGATGGTAATGGAAAATGTTTTTTCCTCTGAGGCTCCAACTCAGGGCACTGTAAGAGGACATGAAGTACACTGAGTGGCTCGCCACATTCGTCACAGACAGGCGGATCGCCACCGGACAATAAGTATGCGTGTGTACTGTATGTGTGTCCTATCCTGAGTCTGCAAAGTGTAACCTGTGTGTAGCGTGTTTTCGATTCTGACGGCCAATGAGCGAGATGAGGCTTGATAGTATGTAGTTTGTTGTTCGTTTCTCTGTGCCACAGACGTTGCCAGTAGGCTATGACCTTTTTCTTGATAAATGGCTTTAGGTCCATTACAGGGACGGCTATGGGCGAAGTGGCACGATGATGATGGTCTGTATGAGCAGATGTGGCTAGCTTGTCGGCCAACTCATTCCCTTCGATCTCGCGGTGCCCTGGCACCCAGCACAGCACATACGCGGTGCAAATTATGGAATAAAGAGCTATAATAACAGGGTTTCTGTGCCTACTGAGAGTTTTTAAACATTTCAACACGGATAAAGAGTCAGTAAAGATGATTGCCTTGGGTATGTCTAACCGTTTGATGTGTTTAACCGCCGCCAGGATGGCGTAGGCCTCCGCTGTAAAGATGGTTGTGTTTGGGTGTAGAACTCCGGCAGCCCAAAAGGATGGACCGACCGCCGCGTAAGACACGCCAGTGTGTGACTTTAAGGCGTCAGTAAAATATTCCGGACAAGAGTACTTGTGCTGCAATTCGAGGAAGTGCATACGGATATGTGCGACCGGCGCATACTTTGTAACATCAACGAAGGACAGATCACAGTCAATCAGCTGCCACTGCCATGGCGGCAGCTGTACAGGAGAGGACATGACATCGTGTTCGTGGAGCGACACATCCATCTCTTCGGCAAGACTTCTTACTCGCAGTGCGTAGGGCTTTCTTACGCTAGGGCGGTTCTGAAAGGATTGGGCACTGGACAGGTCATTTATAGTTGTGTAGGTAGGGTGTGTTTTGCTTGAGTTTACTTTCAGGAAATACATAAAGGACAAGTACGTTCTCTGCAGATGGAGTGACCATTCATTTGATTCTGCATATACGCTTTCTACGGGGCTTGTTCTGAATGCACCCGTAGAGAGGCGGATGCCCCAGATGGTGGATAGGGTCCAACATCTTCAAGGAGCTCGGAGTCGTGGAGTGGTATATAATGGAACCGTAGTCTATACGTGATCGAATCAGGCTCTTATAGAGATTCAGTAGACATTTCGTGTCACTACCCCACGTAGTGCGAGACAGCACTTTCAAGATGCTCATTGTCTTCATGCACTTGTTTCTTAGATACTTTAGATGTGGGATAAATGTTAACTTCGCGTCCAGAATTATGCCTAGAAATTTGTGTTCACTTTTTACAGGTAGACCCTCACCTTGCATCTCGATGTTGGGATCAGGGTGCAGACCTCTCTTTCTGGAGAAGAGGACGCATGTGGACTTTTGTGGGTTAAGCCTAAATCCATTCTCGTCTGCCCACTTACATAGTTTGTTCAAACCAAGCTGAACCTGCCGCTCACAGATTGCAAGGTTACATGAGGTGAACCCTATCTGCACATCGTCGACATATACTGAATAAAATAGGTTGCGTAGGATGTACAGACGCAGAGTTCATTTTTATGATAAAGAGGGTGCAACTAAGCACACCGCCCTGTGGTACTCCAGTTTCCTGCACATATGGTCTTGATAGGGCATTACCCACACGAACACGGAATCTGCGGTTGGACAGATAACTTTCAATGATATTCAGCATATTGCCACGTATTCCAAAGTGTGCGAGGCCTCTCAGTATTCCGAACCGCCACGTGTTGCCGTATGCCTTTTCCATATCGAGGAAAACAGACAGGAAGAATTGCTTGTGGACAAAGGCTTCACGAATTCAGTGAGCCTCTATGCGTATCAGATGGTCAGTGGTGGATCGGCCATCGCGAAACCCACACTGGTATTGGTCAAGCAGCTTGCTTGATTCTAGGAAATGTATTAGACGCCGGTTTATCATCTTCTCGAAGACTTTGCACATGCAGCTTGTTAGAGCTATGGGCCGATAGCTGGATACGGACGATGGATCCTTGCCCTGCTTTAGGATAGGGATCACTATGGCCTCTTTCCAGGCAGAGGGGATCTCGCCGGAGGTCCAAATAGAGTTATACAGACAGAGAAGGGTTTTCTTCGTTTCAGAGGACAGGTTTTTTAACATTTCGTATAGTATGCGGTCAGAGCCTGGGGCAGATCGGTTGCAACAGGTGAGTGATGCATACAGCTCTGCTAGAGAGAAAGGTAAGTTATATGGCTCGTTCCCGGTGCTCTTTCGGTCTAGGTTTTGCTTTTCTATTGCTGCTTTGTATCTTGTAAATGCTGGAGAATAATGTGATGAACTGGACACATGTTCAAAATGAGCACCCAGATGATTTGCTTGGTCCTCCAGGCTGTCTCCCTGCGTGTGTATCAGGGGAGGCGGATGTGTTTGTCGTCCTCTTACTCTATTGACCCTGTTCCAAACCTTGGCCTCGTCCGTGTACGAATTGATGCTTGATAAGAATTTTTGCCAGCTGTCTCTCCTGGCTTGTCTGCGCGTTCTCCTACCTTGGGACTTAATTTGCTTGAAATTGACAAGGTTTTCAGCAGTAGGAGAATCGCGAAGCTGCCTCCATGCTTTGTTCTGCTGCCTACGCGTTCATTCCACCACGGAACACGAGGTTTACTAGAAAGCCCACTTGTTTGGGGAATACACTTAGATGCTGCATCAATTATAAAGTTGGTAAAATACTCGACGGCACCGTCAACTCCGAGCACAGACATCTCAGCCCACGAGATCGTACTGGTAAGTGTCTGGAATTTCTCCCAGTTCCCTGTATCGACCTTCCACTGGGGGGCATGTGGTGGAGATTCGTATTGTCTTTGTGCTCGCAGCAGTATAGGGAAATGGTCGCTCCCATAAGGGTTTTTTATAACTTCCCATTCGAGTTCAGGTAATATGGATGGAGAAGCTATGCTGAGATCTATGGAGGAAAAGGTTTTGTTTGCGAGACAATAATATGTAGGTTCTTTTTTGTTTAGCAGACACGCACCGGATGAGAAAAGAAAGTCTTCAATTAAACGGCCTCGCGCATCGATGCGAGAGTCGCCCCACAGACCGCTGTGTGCATTGAGATCCCCAAGAACAAGGTAGGGTTCGGGGAGCTCATCAATGAAAGACTGAAATTCTTGTTTGTGCAGCTGGTAGTTTGGCGGTATATAGAGCGAGCAAATGGTTACCAGTTTATCTGAAAGGACAGCACGAACAGCCACGGCCTCCAGTGCAGTTTGCAGTGGAAAATGCTGACAGGCTACAGTTCTATCGAGTATTATGGCCACACCTCCAGATGATGCGGCAGCATCCTCGCGATCCCTTCGGAAAATATTATACTGACGGAGAAAGCTGCTGTTTCTAGAGTTAAGATGAGTTTCCTGGACACACAGCACTTTTGGATTAAATTTGTGTAAAAGTTCTTGAATGTCGTCTAGGTTGTGCAGTAGTAGTCCCCCTATATTCCACTGAATTATTGTGTTCATGTTGGAAGGAAAGGTGCTGTGTGTCTTGGTCGAGTACTTGGACTTATCCTACAGAGCCTTTTCAGGCCCTGTAATTGGATTTTTTCCCTTTTTGGGGTGCTCGAGAGAGCCTCGTCGCACCCTAGGCGCTCCATGCGCCATCTCGCATGTGGTAGTGTCCATTGCCTCATCCGGGGCTTTGGACACTCGCTCCAACGAGCGATGTGTACGTACAGGCTTCGTCTTTGAGGACAAAGCCTTTGCCCCCACAAGTGCGGAGGTTGATGGACCCTCCTTTGCCTCTGTGCGGCCCTGGCTGCTGCCAAGGTTTGTAGAGGCCACTGGTGTGGCCGAGTCGAGGGAGGGTAGGGCAGCCTTGGCTGCTCCTACCGTAGGGGCGGTTGCCCCAGCCGACGGCTCGCTACGTGCAGGCCGGGCTGGTGGCGGAAGCCGATGCGACCGTGCCCCCTGACGTGCCGCATCAGCGTATGTAGTGTTGTGAAAAGGCGAGCACCTTTAGCGTGCTTCCCTGAACGAGATGTTCTCACGGACCTTTATAGTTATTATTTCTTTTTCTCTTTTCCAGCCTGGACAAGAGCGAGAATACGCCGGATGCTCGCCATCACAATTTACACAGTGAGGCGTGGCCTCACAACTATCTGAGGCATGGCCTTGCACTCCGCACTTGGCGCAGGTGAGTCGACCACGGCAACTCTGCGAACCGTGTCCGAACCTTTGGCACTGGTAGCATCGTCTCGGATTTGGGATGTAAGGTCGCACGTTCAGTTTGATGTAGCCTGTTAGGATCGTCTGGGGCAGAATGCTTGATGAAAATGTCAGAATTAGGTGTTGTGTTGGTATTTCTTTATTGTCCCGCCTGATTTTTATGCGTTGCACATTGATGACATTTTGGTCGCTCCAGCATTCGAGAAGCTCGGTTTCAGTCAATTCTAGGTCTACGTCAGATACTACTCCGCGTGAGGTATTCATGGTTCGATGTGGCGTAACAGTTACCGGGTGCTGTCCGAGTGATTGAAGACTGGTGAGCTTTTGGTATTGTTGGTGATCTTTAACCTCCAACAGAAGGTCACCGCTGGCCATTCTGGTGATCTAGGTCCAAGGTTTTCGGTCAGAGATTTTGCGACAACAAATGGTGAAATTATTCGAGCTGATTTTTCGGTTTTCTCACTGTGGATCACGTGGAATCGCGGGAAAGTTTCAGTTGGCTTTGTAAACATATACAAGGATTCATCGGTGCGCCCCCTCTTCTGAGGCTGGCGATCAAGACGGGGAAATGTAGGGGTTCCCATGTAATTTGTTTTGTGTTCGGCAGCAATGGCGGCCACCCACCATGGAGCCCAACTTGGGGACGCTGCAGTTCTTAATGTTTAAGACAGCATACGCCAGCCGTACATCGCTACTATAACCGAATGTATTATGCCCATGGGAGGACAGGTACACAAGGTTAACCCAAGCCGCCTATGAAAAACGTGGAAGTAAAAGAAGAGAAGAGAAGACAGGACAGTAAAGAAAGGAGATAGGAAAGAAAAAGGTCAGAGAGGGGGATAGGAAAAGGCGACCAGCCGATTTCCCCTGGGTGGGTCAGCCCAGGGGTGCCGTCTATGTGAAGCAGAGGCCGAAGAGGTGTGTTGCCTCCGCCGGGGGGCCTTAAAGGTCCAAAACACCCGGCATCGGCTCAACCCCCAGGATCCCCCTTTCCCCAGACACGGCTAAGCCGCGCACGTCTACACGCGGGAGGGTCCAACCCCCATGTGCTCGGGTCCGTGGTGTCGCAACACACCAAACGCCTGCTGACGCAGACGCCCCTGCGGGGTTGTCTCAGTGGCAGGCAAAACGGAAGCAAGAAAAAAATTGGGCAGCACGCTGCCAGGCGCATTGCATCGCAGCGTAACTAAGTTTGCAACTGCGTGCCGATCGCCAGGTCTCTGGCATATTTGCTGCACTGACTTTTTTCAATTGAAACCGAACTTGAAAACAATATGAGCGTAATTTTTCTGGCCTAAACCGATAACGCTGCACCCTAGTCACATACATCCTCTCGCCTTGTATGTCTTTGGCGAAATATATTTTCGCAAGCATTACGAGCCAACTCACCCAACAAGTTTTATAGCTAGTACTTCTAAGACAATTTTTTCTCGCAAAAACGAGCGTTGATTTAAACTTATTGCTACACATTCTTTTTAATGGCACGAGAGGCAGACCATATACACAAAGGTGTAGATGTAGATCCTTGTG
The DNA here is from genome assembly GCF_013339745.2 of Dermacentor silvarum. Taxonomy (NCBI): domain Eukaryota; kingdom Metazoa; phylum Arthropoda; class Arachnida; order Ixodida; family Ixodidae; genus Dermacentor; species Dermacentor silvarum. The sequence goes on from NC_051155.1 coordinate 70,890,305, forward strand.
ATAACACAGGGATTAAGCGCCGTACTGCATTGAGGCTTACGGTGCGCGAGCCACAGCGGTTTTGGTATGGTTTTGGTTTCGCTCAAGGTAGTTTCGCTTCTCTCTGATAACTAAGGTGTCAACAGTTGCGCATAAATATATAGATAAGAAACGTTGTTTCATTCATAATTTACGACGTGAAATATTACTTTATGATTTTGCACAAGTTATGAATTGTGTTTCTCGTTCTCCTCACGAACCATACGTAACTGAACGCGGTATTTGAAACTTAAGTCATGGAATTAGTTGGTTCGTTTTGGCAGTTATTTCTGGTCGGGCTGTCGCCACACGCTGTCGCTCTCTGCTAGCTGTCCCGCAGCGTGTTTGTGTATTGTGCAATGACGCTTATTCTTAAGTTGGTAAGCGTAGACGCGTTGGACGTCTACCCGATACGAAGTCTAGTAGATGTCAAGGCCGGGCCTCGCCTGATCGAGAATCCTGCCATCGTCGACTGTATGGCCGGAAGAGTGTATCGAGTCCAGTGTGCGCCGGACGTCGAACAGGACGAGGCGTACATTATCGGAATCGGTGAGTGCCAGCAGGGTGTTGTACCTGCTGTTTTTGTTTTACACCACGTTGTGGCATGATATCAAATAACACTTCCCGCGCTTCTCTGCGAAATATTAATTTTTATTAGGATCGGAGAAGGCAATGGAGAAACGCCGCGACGGCATCCCAGCCACCGTCCGGGATATTGGCGGGCGGCCGTTACCCGCAGTCACCGTGCACGCAGTAATGGTAAGTTCTTACGGTGCAAAATATACGACCTCTTGTCCAAAATACTATTGTTGCGTTTTTGATGATTCCCGGAATTTTTCTGGGCGTTCGAGGGAAAGCCCACTGAAGTTTCTTAATTGCTCAATCCTACAAAACTCGACATATAATTTTTGCTACGCCGAGTTCGATACCAGAAAATTCGCATGTAAGCGCCGTAAACTTCACGCAAAGCCCGTAGCCGCGTTTTTCATATACTGCAGCGAGATTTAAGTTGCGGGTCACGAGTTTACCACTAAGAGGTAGGTTAGCATCGGAGCTCCTATCTAATTAGTTGAGCAAGGAGAAATCGTTTTTCTCGGCTAACACTGCACCAAATTTTATGATTGTTTGTTGCATTTTAAAGACGTTAAAATGTAGTAACTGTTGGTGGCGATTATTATTTAGGTCGTTTATTTTTTAATAATTGTTGAAAATCGCAAATTTTTAGGAAAGGAAACCATGAAGTTTATTACTCTTTAAAGACCCCCTCACCAGGCCGCAGAGCAAATTTTGGATATGGACTTGAAGTTGTTATGTGTCCTCTAGGGAGCGTTGTACCGCAAGAATGTTTCAAATTTGTTCATTAATAGCCGAGATAGAAGTATTTCAGTGCGGCAAACTCACAATTTAAGGAGGCGAGTGTTACTTCCAACACAGACGCTCTCTTCACTTGCCCCCGTCTAGCCTCTTCAAGCGAAATTTATTTCCCTGCATTTTCTCATGCCGGGGCTGAAGGAAGCCAAGGGTTTCCTTCGTTTCAGAGGGTAGGTTTTTCAACATGTCATATAGTATACGGTCAGGGCCTGGGGCAGATTGGTTGCAACAGGTGAGTGATGCATGCAGCTCTGCTAGGGAGAAAGGTAGGTTATATGGTTCGTTTCCGGTGCTCTTTCGGTCCAGTTTTTGTTTTTCTATTGCTGATTTGTATCTTTTAAACGCTGGAGAGTAGTGTGATGAACTGGAAACATGTTCAAAATGTGCACCCAGATGGTTCGCTTGGTGCTCCAGGCTGTCTCCCTGGGTGTGTACCAGGGGAGGTGGATGTGTTTGTCGTCCTCTTACTCTATTGACCCTGTTCCAAACCTTGGCCTCATCCTTGTACGAATTAATACTTGATAAAAATGTTTGACAGCTGCGTCTCTCTTGGCTTGTCTGCGCGTTCTCCTACCTTGGGACTTGATTTTCTTGAAACTGACAAGGTTTTCAGCAGTAGGACAAGGTTTTTAGCAGCTTTGTTCTGCTGCCTACGCGCGTTCCGGCATTGTTAATTAAGCGAGCGTGTGGTGGAGATTCGTATTGTCTTAGTGCTCTCAGCAGTATTGGGAAATGGTCGCTCCCATAAGGGTTTTTTATAACTTCCCATTCAAGTTCAGGTAATATGGATGGAGAAGCTATGCTGAGATCTATGGAGGAAAATGTTTTGTTTGCGAGACAATAATATGTAGCTTCTATTTATTTGCTTAGCAGACACCCATCAGATGACAAAAGAAAGTCTTCAATTAGACGGCCTCGCGCATCGATGCGAGAGTTGCCGCGCAGACCGCTGTGTGCGTTGAAAGTACTGGAAGTAACAGAAGAAAAGAGGAGACAGGACAGTAAGGAAAGGAGATAGGAAAGAAAAAAAGGTCAGAGAGGGGGATAGGAAAAGGCGACCAGCCGGTTACCCCTGGGTGGGTCAGCCCAGGGGTGCCGTCTACGCGAACCAGAGGCCAAAGGGGTGTGTTGCCTCCGCCGAGGGGCCATAAAGGTCCGAACACCCGGCATCGGCTCAACCGCCAGGATCCCCTTTTCCCCGGAGACGGCTAAGCCACGCCGGCTGGACGCGGGAGGGTCCAACCCTCCTGTGCTCGGGTACGTGGTATCGCAACACACCAAACGCCTGGTGACGCAGACGCCCCTGCGCGGAATATAGCGAGCAGTAATCTAAAATTTACAGCCGCTACAGAAGTTCAGCTAGTAACGGCATTTCTGGCAAGTGGTACAGATGGTTGCACCATGAAGTTATGCAGTATTTTGAAATTCCCTACCCGCAACACAATTTAAACGATGCACATGCAAGCGCACATGCTTTTTAATTATATACCCCCTTGAATTTCTTATTGCGCCTATCGAGGATGCACACAAGCGCGCAGTGCTCCGTTATAATGGAGTGCCCTTGTGCCACTTGTAAACAATCTCCGATGTAATGATTCAACACAATAAATAAAATTACGCGAAAATTAACAGCCTTTGTAATAAAGCGAAAAAAATGCAGATCATACATAATAATTTAGTAAGAAAAAAATTACGAAAGTGATCTCGTTGCAGTTGGCGTGAGCGGTGAAAAATTCAAATAAATTTTGCGTGATGTATAACATATATATTCAGGATTTGCCAGCGAATGCTGCATCAAAAGTAACATTGAAATGCCCTTCTGTTTTACAGGCCGATATTTACGGGTCTATCAGAACTGCTAAACAATGTGGCTATGCCTATAGCTTTGAACGGACGTTGTTAACCAATGTTTAGAGATGTACAGCCAATGACGGCACGCTAACGGCACAGCAGGCCACGGATAGCCAGTTGCGTCGCCCGGCCTAGCCATTAACGGGCATTCACTGGCAAGGCAGGGCCAGCGCTGGATGTCTGTTACAGTGGTTTAGCCAGCACGGGCGTTACGGAGGCAACGGCGGGCCTTCGCGGCCCTCCGTTGCCTCCGTGTCCGTGTCGGCTGAAAACCATCATCGGCCCTGGCTGGCCCCATGTAATGTGCTGCCTGGGACCCTCTATAAGCACGACATTGAAGCCCGCTGTCGAAGCATCGAGCCACTGCCATTTTTTTTTTGGAAAGACGTCCTGAATGTGGTCCTTGGCATGTCATGAATTGTGATCCTTTTTAACATTTTTTTCGTATACGTTAGAATATTTGAAACGCTGACTTTTTGTTTGAGAATGTTTCGGGATTTGATAGAAATCATGATGTCCCGGTCACCTGACAAAGTTCTCCGGCCTGGGTCAGTCGCAGAAGACCAACTCACGTGCTTTTTGGCTGATTTCTCAGAATGGGAGCTCCATGCAGGGGGACGAGGTGGCTTTCTCTCGGCATCTACGGCACTTGTTCTTAGCCTCTTATAGTCTCGCTAGGTCTGTAGTAAAGAGCAATTCAGAGCCAATTCTTCTTGATAAAGACGATGCAGGTGGTGGAAAGCCAGATAAACATTCCTTGATCGAAAGGCTGATAGAAGAAGGCAACCTGTCTGGTGCAGAACATCACGTCAAACAGTTGCGTGACGCAGCTCCGGATCACGCCGAATGCGTGTCTCAAAAAAAGTGATGAAAGGTTTATATTCTACATTTGCGGCTATGTGGACAGAAAGTTTGTACTGAAAGTAGTAAAGTGTGAGCAGTGTCGGGAGATTCTACTAAGAAAGAATGCATTGGTCCGCTCAGAGCAGCTGATTACACGCGTCTGAGGGACAAAAGAGGTTTGCTTTACCCGTCTGGCCATCTTTTTAGATTTATTAGAGATTTGGAAAACCTCTTTTACAAGCTGTTTCAGTGCTCGGGAGCTCCACCACGTAAGCGTGATTGACGTTATTGAACTCATAAGAAAAAAGCTGGAAATTGCGGTCGGCTGCCCTCTTCATGCGCACCAACTTGCTGCGGAAATAATTGCATTCTATGTAACTACTCGTCCACATTTTTTGTAAAGTCTCTGAACCGCACAAACGCTAACCGTTGCGAAACTTCGAAGAGGGGGAGAAAAAAAAGGAGATTAACAGTGCCGGCGAGGGGGTCGCGGCGTAGAGATAAGAGCGCCGCTACTTTCCAACATCAAGGGGCTGTATTCCTGTAGCGGTGTGCTGTCATGACGCTGAAGAGATAATGTCTTGAATAATGGCAGCAGGCTATATGATAGGTTTTATGAATGTTAAACAATGCACGTGTACATATTCTGTCAAACCCTGCAATGTGACACATGTGGCGGCTAACAATAGAAGTTGGCTGGATCACACTTGTTAGATCTGCTGGTCGACTCCAGTCATCGTCATAGACGTATTTTTGTTATTAATGAGCAATAAGATTTTGTGGGTGCTGTATGATTTAAATTACCTACATCTACTACACATCTACTACGTAAGAAATTCATGAGTTCACATAAGCATTTGTATCGAACTCTGAAAAATGGAAAACAGTTTTTACACCATGGATCAACCACGCATCAACAGAAAAGAAAATTTGCCCATTGATGTTAACTTCTTTCCATGGAAGCATGTGTAAGTGAATATTCGTCAGCGAAGCATACAAATGTATAATCACGCATATAAACATAATACGTAGGAATGTCTGTGTACCATTGAGAATTATTGACGAAAAAAAAAACTTACACATGTGAAATATGTGCCTGTGTTCCAGATGTAAGCTCATGCAATACTTCAACTGTTTACATAATATGGAGATAGCATCCCAACAATATATAGGCCCAGCAGCAATGTTTCATTTCCATAATTCGATTACTTTATTTTGATGCTTACAAAAATTATAAATAAAAGAAATACGGCAGCAAATTTAACCTTTCAAGGACTTGCTTCTGTTTCGTAGTTGTGCCTGGCACTTATATGTCTGCTAGGGAGATCATAACAGCAAGTTCATTTTTACAAACGAACCCTTACACGTAACAAGTGCATAAACATCATGAACACTTTACCTTGTTTACAATTTGCATGTCTAGAAAGCATATTTCAGAAATTGTTTGGTTATGAAATCTGATGCTACAGTTGTCATTTCTTTTCCAGTACATTCGATCTACTGAACTCCAGCAGCCCTGTCGCCACTGGCTTCAGTGCTCCATTGCGGCCATCAACATTCGCTTACCATGAGATATCGTGGAGGCCGATGGCTTACAACTGATACAGCTGCGATTGACCTATGAAAGGCTCGTCACTCAGGATGGCAGGGTCTGTCATTGCACTGGCATTCCCACTCAAGAGTGTCTCCCAGCTGGCAGAAAGGCTCTTTGATGCTCACCGTCCAAGTAACTGCGCAGGTAGATTTATTCTATATGTGGCAACATAAGGTGGTAAAAAAGACAAAAGGCTGCATGAGGGAAAATAGTGAACAATAATCTCAAGATACACTATATATTTCAAGCTGTCTTATATGTCGACATGTCAAGGGTGTTCCTTGTGATGTTTTCGTGAATCCGGAGGCTCCTTAACACTTGTTAGTTTAACAAGCGCAACTATCAAACAACCATGATGAATGAAGTCGAATTGTGTGATGAACTTTTAAGTATGAGACCAAGACCCACTAAAACAAAAAAAAAGATGTAGGAGAAGATATGAATACAGAATACTAGCATATATGGTATAAAGCATACTTTTAGGCACACGACAGCCTCATAATGTATCATGCCAACACTCATAAGTTTACTTTGCCTCATGACAACTAAGAAAATTGTCAGCAATATAGGTGCGATCTTGAACTGTACATTGAACCGAAACTATTGAGCTTGAGTGAAGCCTCGTAACACAGTGATGGAATAAACCAAGAAATACGCTTTTCCGTTTGACACGCATTGATATTTATTTTGTTTACATATACTGCCATCTTGTATAGCAAGATATTGCAGGAGTGGTTATATACATAATTTCAATAAAGTGAATACATTTTGATGCAAAAAAAAGAACAACTCAGAAAAGCAATATTAGGAAAACAGTTGATTACTTATGATGCATTAATCATTCGATAACTCACGCAAGGAACTCTCAAAACTATTCCAGATTGCAACTGTATGTTGAAAAAAGGAAAAACTGAAAGAATCGATGAATTCAGAGGAACGACGTTAAGACGATTGCTGCTGATGAGCCGAGAAGCGTTAGTAGAAACAAGAGGTGCATTTGTATAGGTTTTCCAATGAGCAGTTGTATGTAGCACAACACGGTCAGAAGTACGTCTATGGACCAGATGTTTTAGTAGCATTATAAGCATGTGATAGTCAGAAGTGGCGGTCATAACGATTATACATAAATCTAATGACCTTTTCTGTAGAGACTGTAGCATGTATATATCTTTGGAATGATGTGACCACGCAACCGGAGCGTACTCCAGTACAGGCTTTATTAGTGATCTGCATGGAACTAATTCTGCATGAACCCAATTCTCTGCATGAACCCAATTCTCTCAACGCCTTGTTGGTTATACATTTATTGTGAGCATGTCACATTAGATCAGGGGAGAAATTAACACCAAGATATTTAAACGTATAGACCCATCCGAGCTTGAGCGCTTCATTAAATATGTAAATTGTAACTTGTTTTTTTACTTGAAAAAGTAATTGAAACTTTTTAAAAAATTAATCGGCATGTTCTGCTCCATTCGCAAAAACGGGCGAATATTTCATTCAACTGTAACTGATCAGGAGTGCCAGTTATAGAAACATGAAGGATGCACTCATCAACATATAGCCTTATTTTAACAGAAATGCCCGCAATTACGTCGACGACATCATTTATACAGATAACAAACAGCAATGGACCCAAGACAGACCCCTGTGGTACACCAGATGTAAAATTTAAACGAGATGAGTGGAAATGGTCAAGTGCAACAAACTGCATGGGTTCCTGAACCTAGGTAGTTCTGTGTATCCAGCCTAGTAGTTTAGAATCATGAATGATTGTCTTCAGTTTAATGAGAAGTTTGTTATATGATACACTGTATCAAAAGCGTTACTGTAATCAATGAAATGACATCAAGCTCTCTCTTCTAAGGTTAAGGTGGTAGGCCACTCAATAACATTTTTTATTTAAAAAATGGAAGCTAGGATTTAAATAACTATAATCCTGAATAACCAAGTCTTATCTTATCCAACTATTTGCAAAAAATCGCTCATTTAATTTTTCGGCAAGCCATTTTTGTCAAAATGAGGTAAAAGTGCTACTCGCGCCAGCAATGATAACCAATAAATTGCTGAATTGAGTAAAGCTTTGTTTGGCACTTTGTGGATCTATATGCTATGAACTCGGATAAATACAATGTGAGAATAAGGAAGTAACGTTGCAAAAACTAAGCAAAGTGAAAGAAAAATTACCAATTTCGACCACATTTACTTGCAAAGTGAGGTGTAAATACTTAATGACTGTAGCATTCTTTTTGTTCTAGTTTGTGGCAACAGATGTCTCTGAGGAATGAGTGTGGAAAACTTCATTTCAAAATATCTTTTGATAAAAAATCAACAAAAAAGAGGCAGAGGCCTAAAATGCAGCGGCTTCATAGCTAGAGCACCGATGAGATGTATTAGTCTCCTTTTATTCGTGTGGCGGCTCCTCGAGAACAAGAAATGCACAAAATATTTTAAGTGATATTTATAAAAACTTTTCTCATTTTCGGAATCAGTGCAGTGTAGTTACGGTTTCGAAAAACGTAAGCATGGGTTGGATTATTGATGGGACGGTAATTTCTTTTACAACATGTTGCTGAATGACTGGGCATACATAAAATGTAGCAAAATCGTGTGCAAAAAATTGCACTTTTGAATGTGTCCCACCACCTTAGGCGTGGGAGAATTCTAGAAGTTGTGTAAGCGCAAAGGAGCCAGAACATGTGAGCATGCGAGAGAATATTATCTTCAACTAAGTACTCAATGATATATATTTATGAATGTGTTGCAATTGTTTGCAAGGTATTGTGATATTAAAGGAATAGGCCTGTGGTTAACACCACCTGATTATTGCGGTATTTCCTAATGGGAACGACCTTAGCACATTTCCGGAGTACTTAAACAGTCGATGATTCAACACTTTAAAAATTTTAGGGACAAATACCGACAGCTCCATTCAGACTATCGCCGTAAAAAACATATCTGGTATATTATGTGGCCCAGTACTTTTCATTGTATCCGTTTTGAGTATACACCAGCTATAGTGAATGGATGACAAAGAATCAGTGCAAAACGCGGGGGTGCATCCATAATCACGGGTGAATGAAGTCATCAAAGGCTTCAGTGATGCTCAAATAAGCTGATCTAGGTTGATTGGCAATAATAAATTAAGAATAGCTCTAACTTGGTGGACTAATGATCCTCCAAAACATTGATGGTTTGCTTTTTACGGAGGATGACAGTGTTAATAAAATCAAAACATTTCGCATCTGACATATCAGATTTTAAGTTGCTTTTTAAGTGTGGACAATACTGAAGTTGTGGTTGGATTTTAGAATAGTGTTATTTGCGGATACGCCTGATGCAACGAATTAAGTGTACAATCTCACGTGTGTAACACGGGTGCTAGGGATTGCGCTTTACACACTTGGTTGGAATGTAATCAGTGATTCATTGATAGACAATTGTATAAAAACGGTTGACTAACACGTGAACAGAGGAATGGTTAGCGCAACTCAAACAATCATCAAACGAGGATGCGAGCAACTCAGTTATGGAGCTGGTTATCAGCACGCTCAAAGTGCAGTACAGTCTGCTGTTAGCTTAACTGCTTAACTATCACCGTGGATAAAGCATCATTTCAATGCATGTACACACCGGACTTTTCGTTTGATCACCTTTTCCTCCATCGTGCCCCGGAAAAGCCTGTGCACACAGGCCCTGACTAAGCTTGGGGATGAACTCCCGGGCCTGGCTTCATAAGCGAGCCCGGGCAGAAAAATGAGGCTCATGCAGTGCTCTAGTTTACAATCTTACCGACACCAAGAGTGGTGGGCCGTTCAGAATAAGTCATAAGGCAATTATCAATTGAGAAAGGGAAATGAGAAAGGGATGACTGGACCAGAAAACTTTGCAGGAGATGACTGGAAATGGTTCAGAACTGGCAGATATCTCTGCAATATGTCAACATGCAGTGTTTCATCAGCCTTACGTCACTACAACAAATTAGTGTATATGCACAAATTAAAAATAGTTCTTATGTGCAGGAAAAGAAAATTGCCTCACTATTGTTACCAACTATTGCAGAAGCACTGATTATACCTTGGTCACCTTCATTTTCTTATTCAGGCAAACTTAAAGCTGGCACACAGCGATGGGAGCAATAATGGATTCAATTAGGGACAGTGTGGACGGGTCATGGAAGCGCCGGCATTTGCTGACAAGGCAGCACCTGTACAACATGCAAAGGGATGATTTCAACATCGACTGCAAAGAGCGCCTGCATAACGACGACTACACAAGTGTCCTGCTGTCGGTAGAGAAAATCCAAAATGCAGGATGACAATCCTGTACTGTTTTTTAAACAGCAAGGAATACCTTACAGAGCTACAGCGCTGCAGCGTCAGAACACTGACTTGCTTAATGTTGACAATTTCATGCTTGTTATAATGACAAAACCGCAAACAGGAGCTGCTCCAGAAGCTTGGTAGTGACCGCCTCTGCATAGACGGGACACATGGCACAACAGGCAAGTGCCAAATGTGACTTTCGGTAATCTAGAATCACGGATATTTCTGCGAGACATGACAGCGCTTAACATCGCAAGGAAGAGACTCAGTCACAGAAACTAGGATTGTGTGGACAGCAATTAATGCTTTCATTTAAAAGAACAGCATATATATTTGATGTAGAAAAGCTAAAAAAGGAAAACAGAAATAAAGGAAGGGGACATGATTATTATTCCATTATTTAAATTAGAGAACAAACTGAAAAACATCGACTTAATTACATGGATGCATTAAGTTCAGCTTCAAGTACAGCATCCTTGCTCCAAACTGTTTTTACCCATTGTGATAGCTCGATTGTTATCATTATTTATTTATTTATTTCAAAGTACCTTACAGGCCCCATGAGGAGCATTGAGTAAGGGGGGCATCACTGCAAGACAGTTTTACGCGTGAATACCGAAGCTCGAGGACCAGAAAAATGAGTAGAAATCATCGTCGCAAAACAGGGTTACAAATGAAGAATATGCGGTAGCGTACAGGCAGTGACAGGATGGTGAATGCTGAGCAATGATCAGGTGGGTTTGAATACCTGCCATTAATGACGGCCACATTCCAAAAGGGTTGAAATGCGCTACCCCGGAGCACTTAGGTTTACGTGCACGTTACAAAAATCCCATGTAGTCAAAATTGTATTGGGGAGTGCCTCACTGCAGTTTCGAATAACTTGCGCGGTAATTGCTTCAGGACATTGGACGTCCTAATTTGATGATTCAAGCAATACTTGGCTACAAGAAGTCCACGAAGATAACTACGTACTAGCTCCCAGCCTAACATTCCAAAATATCTCGGTACTTGTTTAAAACCTCTAGAACTGCAGTGCCACTTTCTTGCATATAAGCTACAAAAATAATTCCAGCATTTCATGTTTTCTGGTCGCAGCCGAATTTCCCATCCAGCTTTGCTTGCACTGCAAAGAATGTATTTGAAGCGTACATCATAGCTGAAATCAGCGGCAGTGATATCCTCAAACACACCTCTTATCTATGTTGCCCACGGATGATGACTACGCAGGAGCCTCATTGTACTGACAGCAGTACCATTTTTGCATCATGATGTGGGGAAGTGAACAACGCCGGGTCGGCATACCTACTCCTCTCGCCACCGTAGCACGATATTATTAAGCGTGCGGCAGACACTCCTCTCCTCTCGTCCCTCTACCCGTTCTCTATGCTTTAGATCCTAAACATAAGCAAGTTGTTGGAAAGAGGGAGAAGGGAAAGGTTCCACAGTTTTTTGGAGAGTGAGTTCGACTTTCCAGGAATCAAGGCTTCCAATCAGTTTGAAAAGCCTTTGCTCTAGAGCATTCAATGTGGCTTTTACTGATTGCACCATGAAGCACCATTGCTTGTTTATATACTTTTCCTGCTTTCATATAAACTAATCGAAATGCCCCTAGAAAACTTTTTTTCGTACATGTGAATGGTTCCTTCAAATGTTGCAAGAAAGAAACAAACGAAAGTGTTTATGGTAAACTTGCAACATCAGTGCCACAGCAGTGGTCAAACTACAGCTAAAAGACTATTTCTCCGAAGGTAGCAAGAATTTAGAGTAACAGGTCTTTTTGCACAAAACATCGCTTGAACATTTTTGTGCAAAAAGAACCAGACTACGAAACTGTTCACAATATTTGTGCAGGTTACGACTTCCAGCTAGTGACGCTGCTTTTTGTCGACGAGTATGGAACAGGTATTCCTGTCGCCTTTTGTATATAACGAGCAGAGAGTTGACAAGCAAGGCATGGAGGTGTTTTACAACGTTGTGCGCCAGATAACAGGCCAAATTGAAGACATTTATGAGCGACGATGCACCGGCATTCTACAATGCATGGAAAGCATTGATAGGCAGTGCTGACGGCAACTGCTGTGTACGTGGAATGCCGACAAAAACTGGAGTGAGAACATTCGCAAGCACGTCAAAGACCATGAACTCCGAGCACTCGTGTTCAAGGTTAGTTACATAATACCTTAGGGTGCTTAAAGATACAAGCCGTCTTCTTGTACAGAATAACAATGTGAGACTGCATGGCTGAAAGTAGCTAATCTGCAGTGGTGAATGCGGTCGCCACCGATGATTTTGCCGAAATGGTATGCTAAGAGCAAAACAAAAAGATGATTAACCTGCATCACAGGACGGGCCCCTTATTACTGCTGAAGCTATTGTAATCAGGGTGTCCAGTGATTTATTTAGAATTTCCTGACATTTCCAGGTCTTCCATGACTTTGGCAAAATAAATTACATGATAATAAAACAAGACAGTAATCACATTTTTTTCATGTGAAAAAAGTTCGGCAATCCAGAAGAAACAAAAACTGGAGCAAAAAAAATCGGGCGAACCACGAGAAACAAAAGTTGGGAGAACATTTTCAGCTTACACTGGAAGCAGCAACTCAAGCATGGTAGCAACAGTCCATTATTTGACTCCAGTTAATTCAATCAGAACCAAAGGTGCTGTCTGGCTTTTAGAACACTTTTGTGGGCACAGCTGTTATTTCGATCATAGTATTGACCTTGGCCGGACAATTCCAACCTAGCTGATCAGTATGCACGTGCTTAAACCTAATGGTGACGCCGATAGTAGCAGCATCTGTCTTCGCGGCGTTTACACTACAGTGACTGCATGATATCTGCATAATATCCCACCAAAAACACTTCTCGTCTCTGTACCTGTGACGAGTACCAAAACCATAAAACACAGGATTTTTGTTTCTGACAAAAATTCTAAAGCTTCGGGGAAGAAATGTGCTTAATAGGATACTAAAGAGCAAGGTAATTTCAAATATATTAGTGAATATTCCTTCTACATAACAAATGAAGCCACTCTTACAATGAGCAGGTGCTTGGCAAGCCAAAAAAGCACAAAAACGAAATACATATGATGGCACTGCGTTGCAGTTCCCACATCAGCTCGCTGTGGGATGTCACAGCGTATGACTGCCTAAAATTTATCAATAAAAATACAATGCATACTAAGAGAGACAAATATTCCACGGGGCAAGTATTGCAAACTTTTACTGAGCCAAGAAGACGCAAATAGAAAAAGTACTTTGAAATCAGTGACGTCAAACTGCCGTGCTAGCGCTGAGGTTATGGCGCAAAATTTACTAACTTTGATCTTCTCTTTAATAATGCACCTATTATTGCGAAATTAACAACAAAACATTTTCCAAAGGGTACTTTCTCACTCACAGTGTTATTTTTTATTTCCCTTTGAGATTATGTGCCTAAGTTAACACTTGCACCGGCATACAAGCAGATGTCCTACGAGATCAATTGAAAGTGAAGCCTTGCAGGGGGTCCAAAATTTCGACCAATGTTATTGTTGGACTGTCGGTACACAACCATGCAATGAATGATAAAATTCGAATAACAGTACGCCTGTAAATAAAACCCAACCCATCAAACAAAATGTAAATTGAAAGGACACAAAAGGCCTCTTCAAAAAAAGTCAGCAAACTGACCATAGCTCAAAGAGTTAAAAAGAGCCCTTAGGCTTTGCAAAGAACAGTCAGCGGATTTACAAATCTCAGGCACTTTGAGTGAATCTATTTACTCCTACACTGGTGGGGCTACCGGTGCCCACCAACTTGAACGGCTGGGCATTCTCGTTGCTGGCAGCATGACCGCGACATCGTCGTCAGCTCCGTCATCCGACTCTCGGCTGTGTTCTTACATGCGCCGAGCCAGACGGCACTTGTAAGAAAGTCCGGGTATGTTAACTGCAGAGTAGCAGATAATGGTAGCTTGCGCACGAACACCCGCACGAACAGCAGAGCATTGAGTGATTAACAGGCATGTAGTGCTTTCACCTGGCAACGTAAGTCTTAAAGCCATCTTTCAGTGAGTTTTTACAACTTCTTGCAGCACTAATTCTGCATTATCTCTACATGAAAAAGCATGGAAAACCAAGAAACTCATTTCTCTAGATTAAATACGTGGAGAGTGCACATTTTTTTATTTGGCAATGTAAAAAAAGAAAAGGATTTTATATTTCTGCTTTCCTTTCCACTGTCAATTCTGCAGGCACTGAGGACGATGATGATGCGCCCACAGAAGAAATGTTCAAGGGCATCATGAAGGATTTCAAAAGATTTTATTTCTGCTTTCCTTTCCACTCTCAATTCTGCAGGCACTGAGGACGATGATGATGCTCCCACAGAATGTTCAAGGGCACCATGGAGGATTTCAAAAGATTTTATATTTATGCTTTCCTTTCCACTGTCAATTCTGCAGGCACTGAGGACGATGATGATGCTCCCACAGAAGAAATAATCAAGGGCACCATGGAGGATTTCAAAAGATTTTATTTCTGCTTTCCTTTCCACTGTCAATTCTGCAGGCAGTGAGGACAATGATGATGCTCCCACAAGTAAATGTTCAAGGGCACCATGGAGGATTTCTCAGACTTCTGTGATGACCATGGAAGAGACACGAATGGCCTCATCAGATTTAAGACATACTTCATGCAAAATGTTTTCCACCGTGCAGAGGTGTGGGCCGCATGTTACAGGAATGAATACAACAATAATACGAATATACGATTGGAAGCCCTACACAGAGTGATCAAATATTGCTACCTTGGAGGAAAAAACAAGAGAATCGATAAACTAATTACAATGCTTCGAAAATTGGTGTGGGCAAAGTCTTTGATCGCCTCATAAAGCTGTCAAAGAATGCAGAAAGAACATTTCATCAGGACACGCAATCCCGACACAAAGCTGGCGAAAAAATCAGCTATTCTGAAATTCAGGCAGCCGGCACTGGTCATTGGTGTGTAAAATCGCAATCGGCTCAACATTCCTATGAAGTTACATGCCTCGGAAGCAAACTACAATGAGAGCTGCCAATTAACTATCATGCAAGGACTGCGGAGTCTGCATACGCAATGCAAGTTGCACGTGCAATGACAATGTGCTATCTGTAAGCACATACATGCTGTTGCAAAAGCCAAGCTGCAGGACAGTGCTCAAGCCAAGCCTTCAGCAGAGGAACGTTGTGACCAGGTACGCTCACATCTTGCGATCCGTCTAACCAGCAGCATTTGTGAGGAACCATCATTTTCTAGGGAACGTGATAACATTTTAGTGCACCAGCTCAAGTATATTTCTGTCAAAAATAGAAAGTAAGCTCTGTGGGTAAAATAATCAGGTGTGAATGGGGCCGGTGCCAGTGCTGACAGTGTAGTTTAAAAAAGACACTGCTCCTTCCTTCACATCAATGCCACTTTTCATGCAGACTCCTGCACATTTTTTAAGCATGGTGACCAATGGCTGCGTTTGTTTATATCACAGCTAAGTACCTTCAACAGAAACAAAGCAGGGAAATCTCAACTGATTGGGGACTGGTACCACCTGGTGGTGAAAGATTCCAGCGTTATGTAGAAACTATGGCCTCATAAATAGCATGGTGGAACAAGTTTGTGTGACAAAATATCAAGATTGTATCGATACAAAAGATTGGCATGGTTAAAGAAGGCGCATAGAAGGCATTGGAGTCGGGCATGACGGCAGTGTATATTTGAAAGGGGCCATGGCAGGAGAGGAAATATAAATCTGCTGCTAAATTTATCTAATGCTTTATTCAAAGACATTTTACTGCAAGAAGTGAGGTGATGCCGTTCAGTATTGGTCATATTGGTTCTTTTTTATGACTGATGTTTCATTTACGTAGTGCTGGAACCTTTTTTTAGTACCCAATGAAAATCACAAAAAATTAAAGATTAAATTCTGGGGTGTTACATGCCAAAATCACTACGTCATTATGATAACGGATTAATTTGGACCACCTGGATTTTTTTTTCACGTGCATCCACAGCAAGGTACGCGGCGGGCATTCTCGCATTTCGCCCCCACCTTAATGCGGGCGCCGCAGCCGGGATTCGATCCCATGACCCCGTGCTTGGCAAAGAAATGCTAAAGCCGCTAAAGCAACCATGACGGGTACAGAGGTTAACGTGCGAAAAATTACGAAATACGAAGCATTTCTTGGCGAACATTTGTCACTTTGAGAGTGAGTGAGTATCTACCTATCTATATAGCTACGTCTTGATGCTCTCATGGTCGTTTCGTTAACTTTCTCTGTACGAAAATTTGCATAGTATGACAAGAGTGTATGACGAACCTACATGATAGGTCATGACATGAATATCCTGACGTGTGTCATGTATGTCATGAAACAGCTGCCCTCGTCTTGTTAGGCTCCCTGCTCACTGTTTCACATAACATAGATTCCCACAGGGCGTGGGATCTGCTGGCTTTCTTCATTTACATGTACTTCAACACTAAAACTTTCATAGGTTGGCCATCAATTATCTCGCCAAAATATCCTAACGTTTTATAAAGTAGCGATACAAAGACAACTGCATACTTCCAATACAAGCAAATAGTAAAAATGTTTAGTACCAGTCTATCTATCATGATACACACATGAAGTAACTGATAACTCTTTGAAACGTGCCATTACAATGCAAACAGGGACCTTGAAAAAACAAAAAGCGGGAGAAGCCTGAATTGGTTTGATAGAGACAACTGAGCTTCACCAACATTAATTTCCAAATAAATGGAAATGTTAAGGCAGCTGCATATTTTTATTCATTTAGTCAGGTGAGATGGCATGTTACTGTTCTGCAGCTACAGAATTGTCGCATTTGTGGAAGGTGCAAAAATGTTTGGAAAAAGCATTATGCCCTCTTGCTAAAAACCTCGCTGACACCCCGATTCAATTACGAGATTTTATACAAATTTCACATGGAAGAATCATTTTGACTATGCACCGGTAAAAATAGATGCGCACCATCTATGCTTGTGATAAATCATTTGTCAGTGCAGTGTAAACACAGAAATTGAAGTATTTGATATTTTTTAGAATCTGTCAAAAATTTAAGAATGCATGAAATGATCCCACATTTTTCAACACTGAAATGGTAAGATAGCACCTGGGAAAAGAGTGAGGAGATATTTGCTGCTTGACTGCTGCAGGGCATTTAACAGTGGAAATAAGCTGTTATGAATGTGTAGAGCCACAGCACAAATCTCCAGCAAGATTGTTGCAGAACTTTGGTGTTTGCCCATTTAGCCTTGTGTCTGGCATCTGGCATATTAGTTAAAGCAGAAGTTTCAGGACTTTTTTTGTGCTCAGGACTGCCATGACGAAGAAGTGGAAAGCAACCTGATTGCTGCTGCGACATCTCTCCAAGCAGTCCGCGGAACGTGTGATAAAACCGCTTCGAAACGCCGCACGTTGTGCTACTCGATCTGATTCGATGGCACCTGCAATACCCCACATTGCCGGAAGCATTTCTCCAATGGTTCCAGCCTCTGCTGGAGGAGGATCTTACAAGGCTAAGTGCACCAACGAGCAACACACAGCCAGCATCGAGCATGCCACAAAAACAAAAAATCTAGCCACAGCGCCGGTTTTTTTAAGGTGCAAGTTCATTGCAAAAGGAAAGCAAAATATGGCAAAACCTACAACAGCTGTGGTGGCGATAAGAAGTATAATAAAGGGTGATGAGGGTGTGCCCGACCAGAGTGGCAAAGAAATTTGCCGTGAATGTGAGCACAGTTATTGCAGTAAAATAGCCAGGAATGCCAATAAACCTACAGGCCACTGATGGAACTGTGAGCATTTCCACGTATAATGTTACTTAAAAGGACAGACAACTGCTCAGAACATAATTTGCTGCCCTGCTGCGCTGCCTTAACGTGCTGGTTTGATGTCTAGGATGAGCACATTTAACTCTCGAACCTGTGCTGCTCGTAGTGAGATTGTGAAGTTATCCAGCGCGCCCGACGCTCCGCTGCGTGAGGCGTTGAAGGAAAACGGTACAATCTGATGTTAGGAGTCAGGCCTTGCTCGTGGCAGCCCACTACGCAGCAGTAACGATAGTGACGCTTTTTCGAGGCTGAGCTAGGTCTCGGTCGGATCGGCGTCGCTAATTCCTTCTGCTTTCAGCATTACGTCCCACGGCATACGGAGCGTCCGTGGACGTGAAACTAGGCTACGGCCAGCTCGCAGCGTGGTCTGTGACAAGGTACATAAAGTAACCTCTAAGTAGTTCCTTGCACAGTTGAATTTCGGCAGTAATGTGCTATTATTTTTAAGAAACATTGCACCACTTTGAATATATGTCTTAATATACGTCTGAACATATTTCTTAGTTATTTTAAGTTCCCAAAAGCTTTCTCCTAGGACTATGCTGCAAAAAAGCGACTTTTCATTGCTATGTATTAATAAAAAGGTATATTTAATCGCCTTCACAGGTTCTTGGCCACAGGAAGACGCAGCGGGAAATGTCATTCAACTTCCTGCTGGGCAGGTCAACTGCATGCGGCATTGTATCAGCAGTGTCCGACGCTCTGTGGACTGTGCTATTTTGAATACACTGTATCGTCAGCATCCGCGAGCTGATGCATGGCTCACGCTATACTTATTTCACTAGGTGTTTCGTAACAATGACTGGTTACGTATTGCTTATTCGCACTACTTGTTTGGCACATTTTATTTAAAGAAACACATTAAACATTATTTGCCATATATAAAACGGCCATGGAATGGCTGCAGGTATCTGCAGAGATTCAGGAGCGGTGGAATATGCCACACAGTGACACTGCGTCGGGACAACTGACGGAAACACGTAAAACATTGAGTGCCCTGCAAATTCTGGAACCCTTGACCATAATTACACAGATGGTGATACGTAGAAATACATGTGCATGAGCACACACTGAATATGTTGCGCATTTCTGGAGGCTATGTGATGTACTCCAGAAAGGGTGCTTATCAAAATTACCTGTTTCTATTGTAACTTTCTATTTGATACTTATCACATGTAACAGTTTTTGTGATAGCGCCGTTTCTGCGCAGCTTCCTGTCTCTGGAAATTGGCCACTGCGGCAGCGAGAGTGACGGCAGCATTCTTTCATGGTCCACTTTGCAGAAAAAGATCGCCAGAGGAACGTTGGGGCTGCCACCGCCAAGAACTGTTGGGAGTGAAGGGCTTCTCCCATACTTGTTGGCGATGAGGCCTTCCCGTTCAAGGAATACATGATGCGGCCATACCCACGACGGAGTAGGTGCACAGCATATTACTGACTATATTTGTTTCTATGTGTTATGCGATTAGCCAACATGCTGTTTGACAATATAACTGTGAAACCCTCCACACTTACATTTTCTAATTTCAGGTGCTGTTTAAAGGGAAAAAACAAAGCAACATTATCAGAGGTTACATACGAGGTCTGTTAGAAAAGTATCCGACCTTATTTTTTGTGTGAACACCTGATGGAATGAAACAGGCGCGCTTGCATCAGTTGACCTTGAACCTTCGCGCGCATGCGCGAAATTTTTCCCGCCTGCCGATAGCGTCTGGGACGCAGCGTTTGAGTAAGGTAGTGCGCAGTGCCCTCCTCGGTTTTTTATTGCACGGAAAATGACGGTGTGACTCGAGCAGCGCTACTGCATCAAATTTTGCCATAAACTGGGCGAGAGCCAAGTGGAAACCATTCGGAAGACTCAGACTGATTTCGATGACGATTCTATGAGCAGAACACAGATTAAGGAGTGGTACAACCGGTTTAAAGACGGCCGCACATCGGTGGAGAGCGAGCCACGCTCCGGTCGGCCATCAACATGCCGAAATGACCAGGTCATTGCCGAAGCGAACGCTGCGGGACTGTCGTGTGACTATGATAAATTGCGGAAGAGGTGGGCATCAGCACTTTTTGTGCACATTGCATTATGACTGCAGATTTGGCCATGAAGACAGTTCGGCGAAATTCGTGCCGAAGCTGCTCACGGTGAAGCAAAAGCAACTTCGTGTTGAAGTCTCACAGGACATGCTGGATTCCACAAACAGTGACCCCGAATTCATGAACACCATAATCACTGGTGACGAGTCTTGGGTGTACGGGTACGACCCGGAAACCAAATCCCAGTTGTCACAGTGGAAGCATTCCACGTCAATAAGACTGACGAAGGCCCGCCAAGTGCGCAGTAAGTGATGCTGACTACTTTGAGTCCCGCGGTGTGGTACACCAGGAGTACGCACCACGGGGTCAAAAGATCACCAAAGAATACTACAGGGATGTCCTCCGTCGCCTACGTGATGTTGTGCGGCACAAGAGACCGGAGTTGTGGTCAACAGGAAATTGGCGCATCCATCACGACAATGCTCCTTCCTGCACATTCCTCGCACTTGATTCAGACTTTTTTTGGCGAAAAACCAGACAGTTCAACAGGCTCCTTACTTTCCTGATATGGCCCCCTGCGACTTCTGGCTGTTTCCCAAATTCAAGAGGCCATTGAAAGGAGCGCGATTTCAGACAAGAGAGGGCATTATGGCTGCAACGACACCTGAGCTAAACTCCATTCCAAAAGAGGCCTTCTCGGAATGCTTCCAACAATGGCAGCACAGCTGGGAGAATTGTGTGCAGTCCCAAGGAGACTACTTTGAGGGTGATAGGTTTCCAACGCTCCAGTTATGCCAGATTCTTCTCTTCGGCCAAAGGTCGGATACTTTTCTAACAGACCCCGTATGTTAATTTCGGTGTTACTGGTGATAATTTGTGCACAGAACAAGGTTTCGAAAAGAGAGAGAAGCTCTTTAGGGGCAGACTAGCTGCAGAAGAGAGAGAGAGACGTTGTGCTGTGTAATCCACTTGCAATATTTTGCGTTACGCGCCATTTTTGCCAAAGGGTATGCCATACTGCATTTCAATAGTTGTACTGTTATTACGGTGATCCGCTTTGTCAAAAAGACTACTTGTGCATTTTCAATATTGTATTGATAAATGCCTTTTTTTTTGCAACATTGCATGAAGACTCAAGCCAGACCACGGCTGGGCTCGACTGGCGCGCGCGCGCTCGCTTCATCCGGCCTTCTCACCCGTCGGGGAAACAATGGGAGAGTTTATCAGCACGTTTCGCCGCCCGTCAGCGGTAGGGGCGCTGCGACCCTGACCCTTCTAGACCGTTCCTCCCCTGCTCCGCATGCATGCGCTTGCCTTCGCGCTCGCACGATCGTGTTCCCGCGCATTTTATTATGTGCTCTGTAAGTGTTGTTCAGTATGCAGGAATTTGTGGGCTCCTGAAGACGGTCGTACAGCCTTTTTAGCACGCGTGTGATGTGATGTGAACTGCTGTGTGATGGTGTATTGCTGTATTCCATATTACAAGTCCAGTTCCGGGAAAAAACACGCTGTTTCTCTTTACCGGTTTCCAAGCAATGAGTTTCTAGCCTGAGTTTCTAGCACTTTTGGACAAGATAGTGTTTTTTTTTTCGATAAAGCCTCAGAACACCTGCCACGCAGGAAGAGCAGTCCAGCCCTATTTACAACGCGCTCGAATCTTGAGCTGCCCTGAAGGTGTTTACGACAGCCATTTGACATGATCCGCAAATCTAATTGCCGAGAAGTTTCTGAGAATGCTCGTAAATCACTCAAACCAACTGACTGACGAAAACGACAAGCCTTCGGCTTATGTACACAAGCCGCCAAGGAAACACTTTATATTGCAATTGTGAATAAGACACATTTGTTAGCTACTGTGTCTGCAAGAGTTTTCACCTCCAAGTATGGCAACCATACTTCACGTTCACGCGCGACTTGTGTAATTTCGACGACAGGGGCTTGGCAAAATATTACAATATCGATACGTTAAAACGAAGTGTAATATATTTTCAAATAACCATCCAATGTCTTACCTACCATTGTATTGCTAACAATATATGAAAATATGTAAACAAGAAGCACGATTTGTAAGGTCTCGTTATCATAGCACCCTGCCGATAAGCATTGTCATCAAATGCGAATGTCATTTTGTTTACCCGTGTAGATTGCGAACGCTACAGTATGGTGGCTAAAACCATAGCAAGACCGCAATGACATTCGGTATGAATGTCATTTACTGCAAATGACTACATGTGCCGTTACAAGTGCATACGAGCGATAAATATTTATTTTCATTCCTCAAAATGCATATTGCGTTTGATATGGCGGCGAGCTGTTCTCTCGGCGCATGCATCTCCATGTTCCCCAGTGAATTTAAAGAAGCTCGATGTAATAATACGGCTACACTGCATGAATTTATAATAAGTGTGGATGAACCATTTACGCGTCCTGTACAATTAGGCGACTTGTTCTTGAATGCACGGTGAGGTAAGAAGCACGCCCGACCCCATCTTCCAGCATTGTGCGCGCTGCACAGATCGGCTAGGAACAGCTGAGCAGGGTGAGGTCGCAGCGCCCCACACCAAGCAGCGGCGATAGGCAAGAACTAGCCCCGATGCGAAGGCCCTAAGAAGCGAGTATTGACCCTTTTCGCAGAGCAGTTTGTTTTACAGAAACGAGATGGCGCTCACGGCGGCGCGCCATGCCTCTCCTCAGCGACCGCGCACGAATACGAAACCATTACTGCTTTTACCTTGCTTCTGTGCGATCAGCTGTCGAAAATGCAACTGAGTTTTCGCTAACACACTGTTCTCCAATCATGCTAGATTGAACCATGTGGATTGAAGACGTGTGCAGTAGTTGGCTGCAAAAATAGTGACTGGCATGAGTAGAATAGAATGAATAGAATAGAATGAATATGTGTGACCAAGTTCGCTGACCGCTGCTGCATTTGTCCGAACGTGTTACCGGCACTTCGTGATGTACGGCTTTCCTCGGGGATACAGAAATTTGCTCATCCGCCGGCCTTGTATCGCTAACCTTCAAAGAAAGGGCTTCATCCCCAGAACGTCAGAAAGAGTGAGTACCACTTGTTAAACCATGACAAAGGGAGTAGCGCCGCTTCCTGCCATACTAAGTTTCGCGCACGTTATCTATACACATCTATCCCAAATGGCAGGAAAACTTACGGCTACTCTATCGCCTACGTATCAAGAATAAGTTAATGGGCGCACATTTGAATATATGCGCGACGGACTACGCCTATGGCGCACGAATGGTCGAAGCTGAATGTTTCGTGACGGTCCACAAGAGTAAGCGAGTTACTAGCTGTAATATATATTTGCTACAAGGTATTACAATGTACCAAACAGCTACGTTGCAAACCTTGTGGGCAGCAAGAACAAATCTGTCGGAACTGAGCACACCCGCGAGCGATTAGGCAGAAAATAATCAGATAGTGGCCGCACCGAGAAACTTCACTGAGTCAGAAACAGAAGCCACTGCTTCAAAATATTTTCCGAATAAAGAACAAAGAGTAATCCTGACTGAATTAATAATGGGAAAGCTTGGATAGGTTGGAATACACATTTAGCCCCGCTTTTAGAACAAGCACCATATTTGCGTCGTTTGGACATAACTTAATCAGCTCCTAAAGCGCTTTCGCATGTTCTCTGAAGCTGTGATCAAAGCTTCGTGTCGTCCGCCTAGTGTATCTCCGAAAACAGAGGTTTTCTAAGCCGCGCCAGCGTCATACACTTCCATTGTAAAAAAGGAGCCAACGGAGGCAGTTGAGGCAAGCAATGGACGCGTCACCACGTGATCAAACATGGCAGCGCCCATGGGATCGCCGCGAAAAGGGTCAATAGTGAACTAGAATACACTGTAGTGGCACGATCGGAAGGCCGCGCCGCCTCTCTCGGCGGTCAGAAACACCACGGACCGCCGCTAGGGTTTCTCGTGGCGCTACTGCGCCTTTTCCTAGGGCAAGCGCGGACGGGGTATCGGGGCGGACGCAGTGATGACACGGCTGCTGATTTATCAGTAGATCTACTGATTTTTTAAATTTTCTGCTGATTCATTGATAAAGCGCTTGAATCTACTGATTTTCTTGCTTTTCTACTGAAACGAAAGCAAAAGCTGCTACTTTTTCAGTACAGAGTTTGTATTAATGTGAAGCCACCTAGCGAGCGAAAAAAAAAAAAAAAACGCCGTTGGCTCCGAGGTTAACATGAAATATTGCGTTTCGAGACTCTCAAACGTGGCGCTACCTCTGTCTTTGAGCAAAGTGGGGAAAAGGTGAGGCGGTGAACTTGTGGAAGTAGGTGCACTACCGTACCCCACAACTGTGAAATCACAACAATGAAACCAAAACTATCAAACCAGAACCAATGACTTTTCATGCGGCGCTTAGAGCGCCCACTCTGTTCTACACTCCTACACTTCCCCACTTACTAGTTCTGAATAGTGCAGTCAAGTTATCGGTTGCTGCTTGTGTACTGCATACCGCACGTGGCTGATCGTCACCCATTGCTTCGCATCATTACGAGCTCACCAACACCAAGTAAGTAATATCTATATGTCTTGACTTCTCGATATGTTAGTACTAATAATTTAGTGATTCACCCGTCGTGTTTACTAAGTGGATTTGGCGCTGCGCGGCAAAGTGCGTGATTTCGAAACCATATCCCGGCCGTGGCGGCCGCATTTCGATGGGGGCCACATGCAAAAACGCTTGTGTACCGTGCATTTGGTGCACATTAAAGAACCGCAGGTGGTCGAACTTAACCCGGAGTCTCCCACTACGGCATGCCTTTTAATGATATCGTGGTTTGGACATACAAACCTTCATAATTGTTACTGTAGTGCTTCATTCCCGGTTATCACTGCGCCAGATTTTGGGCCGATGCAGAAAACAAGGTGGCACGCATTATAAGCGTCGACCAGCTGCATAGAACTGGTACTGAATGACGTACTGCGCTTTCAATATTCACGCTTCAACCGTAAGAAATCTCGCGGTGCCCTGGCACCCAGTATTTAAGAATAAGAAATTATGTTGCTTACTCGGCCGACATCGTTTTTGCTTCTATGAAGTGCGGTGACACGCCAGTAGACATAGTGGAATGGCGCAGCCGGTGAATGAATTAATTCGACGATCGCGCTTCCTGTACCGCCGAGCTCTCTTCACTTTTTTTCCTAGCACTAGTTAAATTGCTTACAGTTTATTGTTCAAGTTTGTCAACCTGTCTGACTGCCTTCATACCATCGCAGATACGCGACAGCGCGTGGTGGCATTGCTTGTGGCAGTAGGCAGTCATACTTATGTCATTTTTCTGCCCCTCATTAAGTGCATTGGTACTTGCATTACAGGTGTATTGGAAGCTTCAGCATAATGACAAGTGGCAGTGACACTGGTTCAGGGTCTTCAGACCGAAAGAAGAGCAGTCCGAACCTAAAAAAAGAAAATACCAGCAAAAGTACAAGCAAGCTTGGGAGCATGAGAAAGCGTTTCAATGTTGGCTGCAACCAAGCAAGAAGGGCAACCGTTATGCGTACTGCAAAATATGCGATATGAACCTAATTGCCGGCAAGACACTGTTGGAACGGCACATTAAATCTGCGAAACATGAAGAAAATACAAGAAAGCTTATGTCCCAGCCAACGCTGATGCAAGCAATGCCTTGCATTGCTATCTCTTCACAGGTAAAAGAAGCTGAAGTAAGAATGGCTATGTTTGTCGCCGAGCACAACCTGCCCTTTACAGTCATGGACCATCTGCCAAAGCTCGTGAAAAAAAATTTACCCCGACTCCGATATTGCAAAGCAGATTGCCTGCAGCAGAACAAAAACATCCGTGATAACAAAGGTTGTGACAGGCGAGGAGAGCAAATCGCGGCTTTGGAGACTACTTCGAGAAAATAAATTTTCCATCATGGTTGACGAGTCAACGGATGTCAGCTGCAACAAGCACTTGTGTGTTCTTACAAGGGTTTTCGAAAAAGATAAAGTGACTGATGCCTTCTTTGATCTCATCCCTGTGGCGGATGCGAGAGTGCCAATGGCCTTTATAGTGCCCTTACTGGTACTTTTCAAAGAGCGGGTGTTCCTTATAAAGACAATCTAGTTGGCTTTGCTGCAGACGGCGCAAGTGTCATGATGGGTAGTAAACATTCTGTGATGGTACTGATG
Organism: Dermacentor silvarum; assembly: GCF_013339745.2. Taxonomy (NCBI): domain Eukaryota; kingdom Metazoa; phylum Arthropoda; class Arachnida; order Ixodida; family Ixodidae; genus Dermacentor; species Dermacentor silvarum. Next base: position 70,916,377 of record NC_051155.1, read on the forward strand.
AAGAAGGAAATTCCCGGCTTGTTCGTTCTTAAGTGCACGTGTCAGTCATTTCACTTGTGCGCATCGTACGCTTGCTCAAAATTTCCACGTGTTGTTGAAGACCTCGTGCGGGACGTCTACAGTTACTTCAACTCAAATCCTAAAAGAGAGGTCACGTTGAAGAAATTTCAGGCTCTACTTGAACTGAAGCCGCACACGCTTCTTCATCCAAGTCAAACAAGGTGGCTCTCATTGCTTGCTGCAGTCGACCGCTTTCTAGAGCAGTATGATGCCCTAGAGGCATATTTCGCATCTGCGGTTTCCACAGACAGGCTTTTTGGCATCGGAAACAATCTACAAGATGCTGCAAGATCCTCTGAACATGATGATGATGATGATATTTGGTGTTTTGTGGCGCAAGGGCCAAATGTGGCCAAAGAGCGCCAAGACAATGAATGGTATGTTTGCGATGATCGGTGAGTTCCGATGATAGGATGCTATGCGGCTGTAAAGGGGCCTAAGAACAAATCGCGGTATATAAGCGTAAAACATACATCGAATAGGATTATGGTAGTGACGTGTGGAGTGATCTGTGGGTCGTGAATGTATGAGAAGTGGTCATGGTGTTAAAATTAAGGATATAAAAGTAGCACGATGGCTACCGAAGGCCTTTGTGGACAAAGAACATAAGGCATGTGCTTTATTTAATAAGATACTGCAGCACCGGCCTCTGCAGAGAGGCCGTGCTACACGTCACCTGGATAGATAACACGAAAATTATATATGCCCTTTAAAAACGCGAGAAGTGATTGATATTTAAAAAGAGGTTCATTGCCCAAAAACATAGAAGGATGTAATGGGAGATTTAGCCGTGATGGTAATGGAAAATGTTTTTTCCTCTGAGGCTCCAACTCAGGGCACTGTAAGAGGACATGAAGTACACTGAGTGGCTCGCCACATTCGTCACAGACAGGCAGATCGCCACCGGACAATAAGTATGCGTGTGTACTGTATGTGTGTCCTATCCTGAGTCTGCAAAGTGTAACCTGTGTGTAGCGTGTTTTCGATTCTGACGGCCAATGAGCGAGATGAGGCTTGATAGTATGTAGTTTGTTGTTCGTTTCTCTGTCCCACAGACGTTGCCAGTAGCCTCTGACCTTTTTCTTGATAAATGGCTTTAGGTCCATTACAGGGAGGGCTATGGGCGAAGTGGCAGCGTCTGTATGAGCAGATGTGGCTAGCTTGTCGGCCAACTCATTCCCTTCGATCTCGCGGTGCCCTGGCACCCAGCACAGCACAATGTGTTGCTTAGATGCATACGCGGTGCAAATTATGGAATAAAGAGCTATAATGACGGGGTTTCTGTGCCTACTGAGAGTTTTTAAACATTTCAACACGGATAAAGAGTCAGTAAAGATGATTGCCTTGGGTATGTCTAACCGTTTGATGTGTTTAACCGCCGCCAGGATGGCGTAGGCCTCCGCTGTAAAGATGGTTGTGTTTGGTGTAGAACTCCGGCAGCCCAAAGGATGGACCGAC